>NC_141695.1:806697726-806882726 GCF_964263255.1 Lissotriton vulgaris | reverse complement strand
ATATATAGAGCTACATATATGTTTTCCACATATATATATGTACTAGCAGCCCGCCCCAGCATTGCCCGGGGCAGAAGGGGGCTGGGGGCAGCATTTCAGGCTTGCGTGCACTCACGCCCCGGCCCCCGCCACGACATTTCCACTCCTCCCCGCGCTTCACTCAGCCGCACACGTTCCGCCTCCTCCCAGCACTTCACTGAGCCGCACACGTTCTGCCTCCTCCCAGTGCTCCTGCGCTTCACCTACCTCAGCCCGACTTCACCGCTCCTCGTTCCACCTCCTCACATCAGCCCGACTTCACCGCTCCTCGTTCCGCCTCCTCTCATCGCTTCTCTGAGCCGCACACGTTCCACTCCTGCCCGCGCTTCATGTATCTCAGCCCGACTTCACCGCTGCTGTCCGCCGCTCCTCCCTGTGCTAGATGATGTCAGCACGCACGTCCACGTTGTTAGCGCACACGGCCGGCGCTACTTCTTCGGGACTACTTTTTTTTTGTTTATTTTTTAAATAACGTTTATTTTTATTTTTTGTTATAGCCTATGTCCATCTACAGGACCCCCCCCTTCCAACACAGTATTGGGTTTTGCGATTGGTGGTGTACTTTTCGAGTTTACCTGGCTCAAAGGACACAGTTCTCTCTTTATAATAGTAGTATAGATATATATATATATATATATATATATATATATATATATATATATATATATTTTATATGTTTCCGGGGTCCCGCACATGGGCGGGAATATTCATGTGCTTAGGACTATTGATGAGGATCCCCTGGAAGAGACCTGCTTTAATTCAACATGACCAATCGTATTCATGCCACATTAGAGCACCAAATTGAACTGGCGGCAACTCTATGGGGTTCTACGTCCCACAGAGTGAGCCGAAGGAAAGCGCTGTACTGCTGCCTCTAGGCGCATGTATGGCATTCGCCAGTATAGAATGGCAATATCGCTTTACGGTAGTGGAGTGCTTCGGCCCAAAAGTTGGGGTCTGGGTACAGCTGCTATAGGCAGAACCGTTGGCCAGAGTTAGGGTGAATGAGGATGTTTCCAGGCAAGTAATGTTACACAAGGGGAAAAGGCAGGGATGCCTGCTATCACCCATGCTCCACGCAGTAGCATGAGTCAGAAGGGATCAACTAATAAGAGGAGTACTGATTGGGGGTAAATGGGAGGACCAAATCTCATTGTACGCAGACTTTATAATCCAATATGCCACAAAGCCCAGATGAACAAGTTACTTACCTTCTATAACAAGAGGCACAGATTAGTTATAGATTGCATACCTTAAAATTACCCCCAGGCATCAGACTGGATCTGGAGAATTTTTTCTTAGCAGTACCCCTGCGCATCGGGTGGCGTCAGACTTCGCGTCCGTCATTGGTGTCATGGTCTCCAGGATGATGCTGCGTCAGTTCTGACATGACTTTACACGCTAGAAGCGCAGAACCATGAAAGACACTGACCACTGGTGCGCCACAACTAGGGCTCTGGAAGGGAGACCATATAACTAGAATTCATTTTGAGGGGAGGATGGGTGGGGCGGTGAGGAATCTATAACTAACCTATGTCTCCTACAGATAAATAGTTTACCAAAGGTAAGTACTTGTTCATCTGAAAGAGACAGATACCTTACCTCAGAATAGATACTCCAGCAATAGCAATGTAGGAGATCTCACCAGAAAGCCCTGAAGGACCGAACAGGCAAAACAGCTGTCCTTCCGGACCTGGCTATTCAGGCAGTAATGTCTGGTGAATGTGTGCAGAGATGCCAACATTGCTGTCTGGCAGTTGTCAAGGAGTGGAACACCACATGCCAATGCAGTAGTAGCTGCCGTGGCTCTAGTGGAATGAGCATGCTGCCCCACTGGCGGTTCCTTATTCGCTAAAGCACAACAAGTTTTAATACACAGGACAACCGATTGGGAGATGGTGCACTTTTGGACAGCCCGATCTTTCTTGTCACCGCCACAGCCAACGAAGAGTTGTTCATCCACCCGGAAATCTTTTGTGCAATCAAGGCAGAAGGACAGGCGACGTTTTGAGTCCAGACAGTGGAGTCTCTCCTCCTCCTTGGAAGGGTGCGGAGGTGGAAAAAAGGTGGGCAAACTGATCATTTGTCCTATGTGAAATGCTGTAACCACTTTAGGAATGAACGATGGTCTTGAGCACGACTTCAGGCCGTGGTCGTGCTCTAGACACCAAAGCCACACAAAAGTTGTGGGTCCGTCACAGACATCAGCCTGTGACAGGCCTCGCAAGGCTTGAAGCCGGTCCGACGATGGAACATTCCTCGCGCACCACGAGTCAAAGACTTGAAAAAGAAGTAGACATTGTCACGCTAAAGACTTGGTCTTAACCTTGAACCCGGTCACTATGATGAGGAACTCGTTTTGCAATTAAGTCACAAACTGTAATTGAGTGTTAAGACTGGTCTTTTGGTTTCTCTATAACCTAGGACTCAATTGGAAATTGGAACCTCAAAGCTTTGAGACAATTTCTTTCATATCAGGCATGCACTATTCATTGTCCTGATGATGATCCTACTATCTCTTTGGAAGGATTGAAATGTCGTCGACCCATATGAAACAGCTTGCACATTAATCCACTGTGTAAAAAAGTGCATTGACTGTTTGTACTAAGCTTGATACAAATCACATTTTACAAGCTACACTTGTCTTGCCTGAAATGTCCTTGTGTGTTTTGTAATTGTCATGTTCCCTAGAGGATACAGGACTGTGTCCCACTAGATTGTTGTTCTCAACCATGTTTTTGGATTCATTACATTATTAAATTGTTTTTCCGGCTGGACATTCATGAATATAGTATTGATTCTAGTCTATATTTATCCTGCTGTTATCTAACCTGTTTAAGGACCACTGTTCGCATATATAACTGTTACCCAAGGTCCTTAATTACCTTGAGGGTTCCCTTGTGTTTCTTTAAAAAAAGCCTTAAAGCAGCAGAAGCGATCTAAATATGGCCTTCACCCATCTATAATACTGGTATTAAGGCAAGGGGTATAGTCTCACACTAAGGGCAGCAATTTGAAACTGGCATCGGGGTTGGATCCAGAAACCGGTACCACTGGAGCAGAGGTCTGGTCTGAATCGGCTGAAAATGGTACAGTCTCAAGGAAAAGGTGTTGCAACATGGCCTGCGACTGACAAGAAGTTAGGCGCGGGACTAGTGGGGTCAGTCTGTGCCAGGGACAGCACCACTGGCAGAAGTCCTACTGGTGATCCCAGCAGATCCATGAGGTCCAAATTCACACTAGGGGGACACAAAATGGTCTGAAAAAGCAGCCAAATCACTTCCTTGGATTTCACAACATGTGAAAGAGTTGACAATGACCCGGGAAATTGGGGTGTTTGTGAAAAGGCTTCAACTGAGTAACATTATCAGAATCTGACAATAGAGGCACAGTCTGATCCATAAAACAGACTGTGACATCTTCCCTGGAGCAGAAGTGGTGGGGAGGAATGGATTCTCACTTACAATTTTTGTGCTTGTGTCAAAACTAGTCTTTGGACTTAATCTTGGACTTACCAGAGGAAGGTGAACTGGACCAGGATTTAGATCAGGCGGAGGAGGACTTCTAAAGCAGCCAACCTCACTTCTCGTCTTGGACTGGGTGACATACAGCTTTGATTCATGCACCCTGGTGGCAGATAACGTTAGGGTGAATCAGAAAGCACTTTCCGTAGGACTCAGATAAATACTTGGAAGGAATATGCTACTTACCAGTATGCATCTGTTCTTGGCATGTAGGGCTGCCGACATTCATATCTGTGCATAGATCGCCGCCTAGTGTTGGGTCCGGATGACTGCACATTGTTGTCCTGGAAGAGACTTCGAAGTATCACGAGATAGATGGCTCCTCCCTCGGACTACAGTGCACATGGGCATCCTCTCCATCCTCAGATTGTTTTTAGCCATTGTGGCAGCGATGGAGTAAGAGATGGCCAAGCAAAAAGTGAATGCTACAGCTGCGACAGGCACCGGGGAGGCGGGTGGGCGATATGAATGTCAGCAGCCCTACATGCCAAGAACAGATGCATACTGGTAAGTAGCATATTCCGTTCGAGGCATGTGGGCTGCTGAATTCATATCTGTGCATAGAATGTATAGCAGTATCTCCCTTAGCGGTGGTTGTCCGTGCCAGCTGCAGCAGTCTGAAAAAGAGTTTTGAGAACAGCCTGTCCTACAGCAGCTTGCTGTTTGGAGTGTACATCTACACAGTAGTGTTTGGTAAATGTATGTATGGTTGTCCATGTGGCTGCTCTACAAATTTCGTGTAAAGGAATATTTCCTACGAAAGCCATGGATGCCCCTAGTTTGCGTGTAGAATGCGCCCTAGGGGGAACTGTTAAGGTGCGTTTTGCCTTTAAGTAACATATTTGAATGCACTTAACGATCCATCTGACTATACATGATTTTGAAATAGGGTTGCCTTTGTGTCGTGGTGAGAAAGCAACAAACAACTGTTTTGTCTTTCGAAATGCCTTAGTTCTATCTATATAGTAAAGCAGAGCTCTTGACATCTAGAGTATGCAAGGCCCTTTCAGCAACTGTCTGTGGGTTTTGAAAGAACACTGGCAGTTCTATTGTTTGATTTATATGAAAATGGGATACTACTTTTGGCACAAATTTAGGGTTTGTTCTGAAAACTACTCTATTCGCATGTACTTGAATGAATGGCTCTTGAATAGTTAGGGCTTGCAGCTGACTAACTCTTCTAAGTGAAGTAATGGCAATAAGGAAAGCCACCTTCCAAGTAAGAAATTGTAGTTCGCATGAGTGTAGTGGTTCAAAAGGTGGCCCCATAAGTCTGGTTAAAACGATGTTTAGATTCCAGACTGGTGAAGGTGGGTGCCTTGGGGGAATTACTCGTTTAAGTCCCTCCATAAATGCTTTAATTGCTGGCACTCTAAACAGTGAAAGGTGTTGCCTGTTTTGAAGATATGCTGCTAACGCAGCTAGATGTATCCTGATGGATGAGTAGGCTAAATTGCAACGTTGTAGGTGCAAAAGATAGCAATTGATGTTTTGTCTTGAAGCGTCTAATGGGTTTATGTCATTGTTACTACAGTAAATGACGAAGCGTTTCCAGTAAATGACTTAGCTGCATAACATGCCCTGGTAGTGGGTCTTCTTGCCTCTTTGATAATATTCATACAGTCTGGAGGCAAGTTCAGGTATCCAAACTCTAGGATTTCAGGAGCCAGATCGCCAGGTTCAGCTGGTGCGGGTCTGGGTGTTGGATTTCGCCATGGTTCTGAGTTAGAAGACTGGGTGTTAGTCGCACTCTTTGATGAGGCACCACTGACCGTTCTAGGAACGTTGTGTACCATGGTTGCCTCGCCCATGTGGGAGCAACTAGGATTAGCGTCAGCGAATGTTGGCGCATTTTGCGTGCCACTAGCGGTATTAATGGAGCCGGGGGAAAAGCGTACGCAAATTTGCCTGATCAGTTCATCCATATCCGATTGCCCTGCGACTGCGGATGTGGGAACATGGCTGCAAAGTACTGGCATTTTGCGTTTTCGCTTGTGGCAAACAGATCTATCTCCGGTTGTCCCCACTGCCGGAAGAATGGTTGGAGCACATTGGGGTGAATCTCCCATTCGTGCATCTGCTGACTGTGCCTGCTGAGCAGGTCGGCTATTTGATTGTCTTTGAATGGCCCATTTCCACATGCTTTGAGCTAGGTGCGACAGCTGTGGGGAGTGTGTTCCTCCTTGTTTTTGAATATAATACATAGCTGTCATGTTGTAAGTCCGGATCAACACAGTCTTGTTGCATAAGTGTTTTTTGAATGCTTTTAGGGCTAGAAAGACCGCCATCAAAAACAGAAGGTTAATGTGCATCTTTTTCTGTTGTATAGTCCATAGTCATTGAACTGTGTAATGCAGGACATGGGCTCCTCAGCCTAGCAGGGATGCGTCCGCTGTCATCACTATTTGTGGGACAGGCTCTTGGAACAGTCGTCCTTTGCAAAGGTTTTGTGGATTCCACCAATGCAGAGAGTTGTATGCTCGACTGGTCACCAACACTAGGTCCCGTAATTGCCCTTGAGCCTGGTTCCACTGCCTTGCTAGGCACTCCTGGAGTGGACGCATGTGTAACCTGGCATAAGGGACTATGAATATGCACGAGGCCATCATGTCTATGAGTTGCATAAACACTCGAGCTGGCAATGAGTGTTGAGGTATGAACTTTTGGATTAACATTTGCATTCCGTTTATTCGTCCTGCGTTTGGATATGCCTTTGCTGCTAGTGTATCTATTGTTGCTCCCAGGTACTGTTGGACGTGGGAGGGTTGCAGGTGCGACTTCGGATAGTTCAGCGAGAATCCTAGGCTGTGCAGGAGATGAATGGTCTTGGACATGTGGCTGGCACATTGCTGGGCTGATGGTGCGTGTATTAGCCAATGGTCCAGATATGGATACACATGAATGTGTTGTCTCCTGAGATGTGCCGCCATTTTTGCTAGGCATTTGGTGAACACCCGTGGAGCTGTTACACCAAATGGTAGGACTTTGAACTGGTAGTGCTGTCCTTGAATAGTAAACCTTAAATACTTTCTGTGAGCAGGGTGTATTGGTATATGAAAGTATGCGTCGTTGAGTTCTAGAGTTGCTAGGAAGTCTCCCTGGCGAAGCAGTGGTAAGACTTGTTGGAGAGTGTGCATATGAAAATGCTCTGATAAAATGTACAGGTTGAGGGGCCTGAGGTCCAATATTGGTCTGAGAGACCCATCCTTTTTTGGAATGAGGAAGTATAGCGAGTATACTCCCGTTCCTTGGTGTTTGAGTGGGACTGGTTCTATGGCCCCCTTTTGTAGCATATTGATGACCTCTTGCTGCAGTAATGTTATATGTTCCTGTGACATTGGACGGTGCACGGGTGGTATGTTGGGTGGTGTTGACGTGAGTTCTAGGCAATAGCCATGCTGGATAATTTGCCTGACCCATCCGTCTGTAGTGCTGTCTAACCATACTGGCAGGAATTGTTGTAGTCTTCCCCCGACCGGTGTTATATGGTCTGGGGGTAGTGCCAAGAAGTCACTGCTTGGTGTTAGTGGAGGATCTATTGGCATTGCCTCCACGACCTCTGCCCTTGGTATTATTCCCTCTGTATCCACCCCGGTTTGTGTTTTTATTGTATGTGGATTGCTGTATGTGGATTGCGTATTAGTTTTGTAAGTGGAGGATTGCTGCGATGTGTTACCTCGCGCTTCTCCTCTATAATTGGAGCTACGAAAGGAGCTTCTGTGTTGTTGCGACTGAAGAGCTCCCATGGACTTTGCCGTTTCGGTGTCCTTTTTCATTTTGTCCAGAATTGAGTCAACTGCTGGACCAAACTAGAAATCTGGATTTATAGGCTGGTTAAGGATTTGTGGCCTGTACTTCGTTTTTAAATCCAGATATGCGAAGCCATGCCTGCCTTCTAAGCAGTACGCTTGTGTTGATAGATCTGGCAGCTGTATCTGCCGCGTCCAGAGCACACTTAATGGAGGCATTGGTGATGAGGTTTCCCTCTTGTATCAGTTCATCTGCCTGCTCCTTGTAAGGCTCAGGTAAGTATTGGAGAAGTCCCTCTAAAGTATCATAGTGCACCCTGTCATATCTGGCCAGCAAGGCCTGTGTATTGGCTATTCTCCATGAGTTTGCTGCTTGAGCTGCTACTCGTTTGCCTGATGCTTCTAAAATATTGGACTCCTTGTCAGGAGGAGCCGCCTCTCCAGTTGTTTGTGAATTAGCACGCTTTGGTGCGTTGGATACCACCAATGAGTCTAAAGGCAGTTGTCCCCTGATGTATGCAGGGTCTACTGGTGCAGCCTTATACTTCTTCTCTATTCTAGGGATGATGACACGTGCTCTAGCAGTGTCTTTGAATATATCATTTGTGTGTTTTAGGACGCCCTTTAACATGGGAAGAGTTTTGACACTTCATTCTGATGTTACTAGCGTATCAAATAGAAAGTCCTCTTCTATCGCATCTGAATGCATGTCTACATTATGGTAGCTTGCTGTTCCGTCTATTAACCCCTTCCCTGCTGATGACGAGCTCAGCTCGTCATCAGCCACGGGTGGCGTGTGCTGATGATGAGCTGAGCTCGTCATGTAACGCTGCTTTTTTAAAAAAGCCGCACAGCGCAAAAATCGCCGCAGCAGCGATGCGGTTAAGGAGTTAAAAGCCACAGTGTCTTCTGTGGGTGATGGCATAGCTGGGTATACAGTAGGGTATTTAATGGGTAGAGCCCCCTCAGTGTCTGGCTCACCTCCACCCCCCCATGGCTGTGTATTGGGGTTTACATATGGGTTTTGTGGATATCCAAAACCCACATCTGCATCCTGATCTGCATCTGGGTTGTAGTCAGAGCGTGCAGGTGAGTATGGTGCATATGGAGTAGCAGGCATAGCTGGAGAGATAGGTTGGAAAAGAATAGGAGAGGTAGCACAGTCTCTCCTTTTTGAGTGGAATTCTAGAAAAGTCTTCAGTAGGCACTGGTCTTCTTTCTTCTATAAACTTTCCCAGTATTTGGGTCAATATATAGTTTTGACTGATCTTCTGTGGAGGGGTCTGGATGGATGATCTCCTCTTCCACAGTCTTTTGCCTTGGCACCGTAGTTTTTGGTTTGACTTTCTTCGGTTCGATGCCTTTAATCGGTTCGACCGCTTTTGGTGCCTGGATCTGTTTTGGAGGCTTTTACAGGTTTCACCACTGTTTTCGGACCGAGCGGTTTCGTCGGTTCGGTAACTTGTTTAGGTGGTAGAGATGTCTTCGGAGCCTGCGGCTTTGGCTTGATGCCCCTGTTGGGATCGATGGGCTTCGGCTCGACCGATTTGGTATGGTCTACCTTAGGTTTTGGTTCGACGACCGCCTTGGGCGTAGCCCTTTTGCCTTCTTCGACATGCTTCTTTCCTTTTTCGACAGTCGAACCCGATTTGCTCGAGTCGACGGGCTTTGGCTTCGAGGTAGATTCGACGGCCTTGGGCTTCAAAGATGTATATGGAAAGGTGGCCTTCGGGTCGGCGCCCTTTGGCTTTATCACCTTTATCACCTCCGGTTTGACGACATTCGGTCCGAAGACTGTCGTGTCGATGAGTTTCGGTTTCGATGGAACCGGCCCTGGATTACGTGTCTCAGAAGGCTTTTTTTGTATAGCCGGGCGGTATGGCGGGGCTGTAGAACCAGTATTTTGATCTTGGCCAAGGCCCTTTGGCGATGCCTCGAACTGAGTCTCTGATATCGGTGTAGTGTCTGTATGGGGCGGTGTACTCACGGTTCGCTCCGCGCGGTCATCGGAGTCGTCTTCGACAGCTACAATATCTTGATCGTATTCTTCGACATCGACGATATAATATTCAGAGTCGTGCTCGGAGTATTTATCTTCCTCTCGATCCGAGTCTTCGGCGTCAACTAGTTCCTCCTCGTCGTCAAAGATATTCTCGGGCTCTGGTGCCGACCTCTGCATTTCTTGCCTTGCCGCCCGTCGATTCCAGATCGTCTTTTTGGATTGGAACGGGGCACAAGCTAGGCAATTATCTTCATTATCATCTGGAGATAAACATTTGTTGCACACGGGATGCTTATCTGTGTGCGGAACTTAGAGTTGCACTGCGGGCAGTATTTGAATGGACTTCGTTCCATCGACCGTCGGTCCTCCACGTGGCGTCGAGAAGGCCTAACAGCCCGATTCGACAACCGGAGTGCAAGCAAATGGTGAAGAAGGTTATCGGTATCGATCGAGAACAATACCGAAGAAGTCGAAGGCCTTCTGGCCTTTAGAAAAGTTTGTCTTTATTCCGAACTTGGAGTGCTGGAAAGTACATCCGAACCCAATGGCGGAAAAAAACAATCTGAGGATGGAGAGGATGCCCATGCGCACTGTAGTCCGAGGGAGGAGCCACCTATCTCGTGATACTTCCATGACTCTTCCAGGACAACAATGTGCAATCATCCGGACCCAACACTAGGCGGCGATCTATGCACAGATATGAATTCAGCAGCCCACATGTCTCGAACACTAAGCACCAGATGCAGGTGTTGTGTGAATCCGTGACCAACATAAGTTTTCTGTAGGCATGACATAAAACCTGTAGTCCCCAGAGGAGTCCTTTTCCCTATGCACATTGTCATTATTTGTTTAGAAATTACCAACAAAAAGTTTGTGGGCAAAGCTGCAAATCCACATCGAAGGTCATAGATATCAGTATGCTGGGGTGGTACATATCTATGGCTCTCTGTCATCACTTCAGGAGACCGGGTGTAGCTCCTATAGTTCGAGCTCTTGAAGAAAAGAAAAAACTGGATCCAGTCTGGCACCTGCGGGAACTCAACAGGTGAGTAATCTGCAGTTAACAGTACTAATCAGAAGAACTTTGAGTATTGCCAAAAGAATATGCTGTTCTGCATTGATGTTTCAAGAGACTCTGAAGTTATGTCATCAGAGGACAAGAACCATTTAATATAAACTTCTGTTTGTTCAGCAATTGAGTGAATGCTAATTTGCGAGCCTTGAAAGGTATCGAAAATGTGTGCAAGATAAACATTAAAGTGTTAGTGAGAGTGGGGAGCACTAGGGCAATCACCTTGTAGGTCTTCTGCTTGAGAGAAAAATAGACACAAGGAAACCAGGTGGGCCCAATATTTCAAGAATGCTCAAACTATTGTAAAGGACAAGAATCTGTGAAAGCTACAGGTGCTAGTCTACTCACCATGAGTGGCTGATCACGTGTATGTTAACTAGAATGTGCACTGCCAATAAAATATTAACCTAAAAAAAGTTTTCAGCCTCCGACAATCAGTGCTCCTAGGTATGAGCTTGTTTACCAGAGAAGAAACTACAAACTTACTCACAGCTTGACTGATGGGAAACTGGGTCAAAATGTGATGAATATACAGCCTGTTGCATTACAATTGCCATAGGCTAGAAGGCACTTTCATTATGGCAGATAGGACATCCGTTATGTTTGAGATGGAGTATTCCATCCACCAAACTTCATGCAAGATCCTGTGGCAAAACAAGGATTTAAGTGCACAGTTTTCTGGCACAAGATTTTTACCATAGCTTCCAAGCCATCCCACAACATGTATTAACTTTCCACTCAATCCTGGCTTTTAAATCAAAAGCATTTCGCATTCTGTGACTTTCATAATAGAACTTTCCATATTAGTGTAGATGCCCCAAATGTAAAAAAGCTTTATGCTAAAGGGCCCACACGACCTGAAAGCTTCACATTACATGGGGAAATTTGGTAACTACAGCTTTACTGTGTCACACATTTTTCCTGTGACTCCTGTTCACAAATTCTCAACTGGTAGCAGTGAAAGTCAATCTTCATACTGGGCAAAGTCCAACAGATGTGCTAAGAGGCATCAACAGCACAGATCTCAACAGCACTGATGAACTGGCACATAAAAGGTTGTGGATCAGTTTCTTTGTTACCGACATTGAATAGGAGAAGTGGTATCACACTAGCACAGGTTTCCTCAATTGCAGCAGGACACCCGTACTTGGAAACTAGACACTTTACATGCAAACATACCAGGGCCTACAGGACCCTTTCTATACCCAACCAAAAACACACCAATCATGTGATAATCCTACAAGAAATCAAACAACTAACCAATTTCTGCTGTTGCTTCTTGCTCCCACACTACAGACGGGACACCAAAGCAGCAGCTATCAGAATGCTGCTTGTGGGGGAACACAAGTAAGTGCAGCAGCCTAAGGGCCTGGTTGGTGTACCAGGCTACATTGTATGAGCTTGCCCCAACACCCTAATCAACAGGCCCTCTGAATTCTATTATGCATTACCTATATCATTATGTGCCTTTTAGACAGGTAGTCTTCTTTCACCTACTGCCTACTGTTTTTTTCTGGAATCCAAGCGCCAAGATACTCCCTGGAGTGGTAGCGCGCTATACAAGTCTCTCTTCACATCACATTACTACTTATTGTGGCAAGATTCTGTTGGGATGTAGACCTCTAAAGATGGATAGTATACTTGGTTTTAGCAAAAGCAGTAGTATCCTGCTTAACAATAGACAATTGACAAGGTAGGTGGTCAAATAGTCGTTCCAGTGGCTGCAGGGAACAGTTCAAGAAAAATTAAGAAAATTAGTCAAGTTCATCAGTTATGCTAATTGGCAAGTTAATGCTCAATTGAATCTGACACCCACCTTCTTTGTGGACAGAGCAAGTTTCTTGGCAGGTGGGGGAGACATGTTGGCAATGGCCTCCGACATAGCATTCAGCAAGCCCTGTGGTTTTAACTTCACCATCTTTCGTTCATTGGCTGTATCTAGTGGAGACTCCTGGTGGTGGGCATCAGATGCTGGTGTCAAGTCCTGGGAGGCGCGAACTTCTTTCTTGCCTAGAGGTATTGGTGAGCAGGTGCGGTTTACTTCAAATTCTGGGGTGGCTGGACTCTTTCGCAACTGCTCACAGACTCTCACGTTGTCACTGGGTTCGTGCCCACTGCTTGAGGACTCTGTAGATGAGGCCAACAGCGACTCTGGTGACCCCGTCAGGCTGTCATCATGGCGCTCCCACGAGTTAGATTTGCACCTTTCCAGTTTGGTACGAGTCAAGTCT
The DNA here is from genome assembly GCF_964263255.1 of Lissotriton vulgaris. Lineage (NCBI taxonomy): Eukaryota > Metazoa > Chordata > Amphibia > Caudata > Salamandridae > Lissotriton > Lissotriton vulgaris. Next base: position 806,870,109 of record NC_141695.1, on the reverse strand, counting down.
GAGAAACCAAGGCTCCCTTTCGATGAAGGCTGTGGAGACGGTGATTTTTTTAACTTCTTCCAAGATGCTTCCAAGGTAGAAGGGATGGGCTTAGGTTTGCTGATCAACTTTGTGGGTGGTGTGATGGGGGTAGAGGGCCTTTGGTGGCAAGGGCCATTTTGAGATTTGGAACCAGGTGTGACGCAAAGTCTGGCAACAGGGACCCCCATCTCTTCTATGATGTGATGTTTTTTCTCCTGTGGATTGTCTGGCCTCTGAAAAGCAACAGGCAAAAAAGGTATGTGTTATTGCAGAGATAAAGCGAAAAAGAACAGGAGTGAAATCCATAAACCAAACTGGGACTGGGTATACGGTATATATAGAGCACAATGTCCCAATAGGTACCAATAGATAAGGCAATTTCAAGTATGCATGCATCAAGCATTACAGGCAAAGGACAACAAGGAGTCTCAATTAATTCGTGAAAGGCTTATTAATTACCGTTTTTTTCAAATGGGAATACAGTTAAAAAGCAGCACTGTACATGAAAACATTCATGAGACAACCCAAATGGCACTTGGTGACAAGGTGGTAATAAGGTGAAAGTGACGACGCAAGTGAACGTGGTGAACAGCGTGGTCGGCACAAAGTGACAAAGAATATACAGTGTAGGCTCAAAAATAAATAAATAAATAAATTCACATTATTTCAGAATGCAAGTATAACACAGTTATGAGCCCAAAAGTGCCACGCAGGATGCTGTTTTGGCGGAGTTCCCCTTTGTTTCCACGATGCTTCCCTTGCACTTCTGGCCAATCTTAAATCGGGCTCGCCGTTAGACCCCTGTCCGGCCAAATTTTTGGCCAGGATGGCGCCTGTGGTGAACCCATTGGTCAACCCTCTTTTGAACTAGTCTTTGAGGGAGGGGAGGGTCCCGCGGTCCTGGAAAAGGGCTATGGTGATCCCCCTCCTCAAGAAGCCTGGATTAGACGCAGAGGTTCTGGCCAACTACAGGCCGATCTCCCTCCTCCCGGCGCTGGCTAAGATCACGGAGAAGCATGTGCACGGCGTTCTTTCTAGCTTTCTAGAATCGAATGACCTATTGCACCCCTCGCAATCCGGATTCCGTCCTAATTTAAGTACGGAGACGGCACTCCTGGAGGTGTCAGAGGTTATTCGGGAGACACTGGAATCAGGAGGCAAGGCCATGCTTGTCATGCCTGATCTGTCGGCGGCCTTCCACACCGTTCCCCATGAGGTGCTTCTCGCCAGACTCTATGACATCGGTCTGAGGGGGACGGTGTTCAAATGGTTTACATCTTTCCTTGAGGGCCGCCGACTAACGGTCTGGGCCTCCCCGAGCTCCGCTGAGATGCCGCCTTTGGGAGTCGGAGTTCCGCAGGGCTCTGTGTTGAGCCAGACTCTTTTTAACATCTTTATGACCCCTCTGGCGGCACTGGCGGAGTCTTTTGGGGCCCAGACCGTGTTCTACGCGGATGACACTCAACTGCTCTTCACGTGTAGGAAAGATCAGGCTTTTGATGGAGAGAGCATTCGGGGGTGCCTAGGGATGGTCTTTAACTGGTTTCAGCGGAACAGCCTCAAAGCTAATTCCAACAAATCGGAGGTACTGTTCTTTGCTGTGCCTCGGACCCTGAATGGCGGGAGTGGTGGCCAACGGATATGTGTCCCCCTGCTCAGTCATCTCAGGTGGCAAAAAATCTGGGAGTTAAGTTTGACAATAACCTTACGCTGAGATCACATATTCTCGGTTTGACAGGCACTTGCTTTGGTATTCTGAAGATGCTCCGGAAGTTCTTACCTCTGCTTACAGAAGAGCATAGAAAGATCACTGTGCAAGCCATAATAGGCTCCAGACTGGACTATGCCAACGTCCTATATTTAGGGCTTCCGGACTATCTTGTTCAGCGGCTGCAGGTGGTGCAGAACTCTGCGGCTCGCGCCATCTTCGGCCTTCATAGGCGAGCTAGAGCATCCGGGTTGGTGCAGTCTCTTTACTGGCTGCCCATCCGGAAGCGGATGTTTAAAGCTCTGACTCTGGCTCACAAAGCACTTTTTGGCTCGGGAGCAAGGTACCTACAGCGAAGGCTCGCCTTTTATCGTCCGGTTCGATCTCTTCGGTCGGAATCTCTGTTCTTGGCCGTGGTCCCTCGTGTGAGGAAGGCCCGCACCGGGGGTCGCTCCTTTGGTCTTAGGGCCCCTCAGTTGGGAAACACCTTACCTCTGGCCTTGCGGCGTACTCCCAATCTGCTCCTGTTTAGGAAGAGCCTCAAGACCTGGCTTTTTAACCTTTAGGACGTCTTTCCTTTCCTTATCTGTCTCTGTTTTATGGTGTTATGTTTTTTTTTCCACACTGAGCTGCCTATATAAAGTGACCCCTACCCACAGGCTATGTTCGCATATTTAGACCTTGATTGAACGCGGACATTTACTATGGGTTTTCTTTTCAGACGCCCGAGTTTGCCTGTATCGTTTAAATGAACAACTTTAAGCAAGATAATTCACCTACTCAGGTAATTGACACCCTGTGTTCTCAACCCATGATTGTTTTCAAAGCGCCATCATTTGGGATGTTCCCCTCACTCTTTGGTCTTTCATTTCTCAGGCCAATTAATTAATTCGTGAAGAGTCGCCTGATTTAAACTATATTGAAACTGTCCAATACCTACGATTGGGACCAGATTTCTAAGACATGTAGTGGCACATGTATATTCACCGTGGATAGGAAACCAAACAATACTGCAGAGGTAATTATTTAATAAATCTTTTGCCTGATGTGAAAACTAGGTTCAACATGTGGTTTTACAAATGGGCTCCTTATTGATTTTCCAGAATACTTGGATAACCTTCCTGGAAACGTAAGGATTGAGTCAATTTGGAGTGGGAATCACGACCTTTATATCCCTAGAAGGGTAAGCATTCTTGGAATTCTGCCCTTGTTTTTAAGCAACTAGACAACAGCCCAAACCCTAATGGGTTTTTATATTTCTCACAGGGTCATCAATGAGATCCCTATATTGTCCCGTCCCACCTGTCCTGAAGAAGACTCGCATGGCCCAGGAATAAACGACCGCAAGGCGAGTCGAAACGTCGACATTTTATTAATAAACCTGGACCACTAACCATATCACCCTCAATGATATAGTGCAGACATTTTTTACATCGTATGCCTAGGAATAAAATTAGGGAAATTGTGCTGACTAATTGAAGTGGCCAGGATATTTATGGTTCCGGCCTTTATTGGCTGGTGTTCTTTTGAATTGTTCGGAATATAATCTCTCAAATCTGTGTGATTCCTTTCCTTTCACCTTATCACGTTCACGCTCCTTTGACACCTCTTTTGCTCTACTGCACGTTCTGAATACGGGACAATGTATATAAAGAAAAGTACATAATACTGTGAATTGTGCTTTCGTTTCAAAAACTTGACAATAGATTAAAATATTGCATATACATTTTGAGTTTGTTGCTGTTGCCTATTTTCTACCTTTTCATCATTGATTGATCAGGGCTGTCAAAATAACATACGCCTTCTAATTGAATAAATTGTGATTTTTTGCATATTGAAAATATATAGGTCTCGGACCACTGTTTGTTTATACTTATATAAAGTGCCGGGACACTCTCACTGAGTTGCCGTGCGCTATACAAATAAAATTATAACATAACATAACAACGGGTGTGGAAACCTGGCGGTGAAGGTTGGGCATTTTGCTTTTTCGTGTGTCGCAAACAGGTCTATGTCTGGATGACCCCACTTGTGAAAGAATGGTTGAAGAACTTACAGATGTAGTTCCCATTCGTGAATCTGTTGTGTCTGTCGACTTAACAGATCGGCTATCTGATTGTGAACTCCTGGAAGGTCTTCTGCAAGCAGATATATCTTTTGTAGAATGGCCCATCTCCAAATATTTTGTGCAAGCTGGGATAGTTGGAGGGAATGTGTGCCTCCTTGTTTCTGTATGTAGTACATGGCTGTCATGTTGTCCGTCCGGATCAAGACAGCTTTGTTCTGTATGTGTACTTGGAAGGACTTTAGTGCCAGAAAAATCACCAGCAACTCTAGGTGATTGATGTGGAGCACCTTTTGTTGAGCGGTCCATCCTCCCTGAGTTGCGTGGTGGAGCAGATGTGCTCCTCATCCTGTGAGGTATGCGTCTGTTGTCAGTACTATCTGTGGAACAGGTCCAAGGAACGGACGCCCTCTGGACAAGTTTTTGGTGTTGCACCACCGCAGAGAGCGATGTGTGCAGCTGTCCACCAACACCAGGTCTGTTAGTTGTCCTTGTGCCTGATTCAACCGATACGCTAGACATTCCTGCAATGGGCACATTTGCAGTCTTGCCTATGGTACAATAAAAATGCATGATGCCATCATGCCTATTAATTGCATGAACACTGGCTGTGAGAGAGAATTGGCTTTGAAACCTTGTGAGTAAGGCTTGAATGCTCTGTATTCTGGCTGGACTGGGATAAGCTAGAGCTGTATTGGTGTTTATGGTAGCCCCTAGGTATTGATGTACATGAGAGGGCTAGAGATGTGACTTGGTGTGGTTTATTGTAAACCCCAAGATGTGCAGTGTCTGAATTGTGTGAGATGTGTGTTGAACACACTGGTTGAATAACTTGGCCTTTATGAGCCAATCGTCTAAGTATGGGAAGACATGGATATGTTGTCTTCTGAGATGTGCTGCTACTACAGCTAGGCACTTTGTGAACACTCTTGGTGCAGCTGTGACCCCGAATGGAAGGACTTTGAACTGGTAGTGTTGTCCTTCTAGCACAAACCTGAGACACTTCCTGTGAGAAGGATGTATGGGAATGTGAAAGTAGGCATCTGAGGTCTAGTGTAGTGAGAAAATCGCCTAGTGCAATAATGGGAGCACTTGTTGTAAAGTGACAATGTGAAAATGATCTGAGTGTATATACAGATTGAGAGGCGTTAAATCAAGAATTGGTCTTAATGTCCCATTCTTTTTGGGTATTAGGAAGTAGTGAGTAGACCCCTGTTCCTTGATGTTGCAATGGAACTAGCTCTATTGCATCTTTTTGCAGCAATTAGAGAACCTCTTGTTGGAGCAGCGTTAGATGTTCTGTGGACATTGGACGCTGTCTGGGTGGTATATTTGGAGGGGTAGCTGTAAGTTCTAGGCAGTAACTATACTGGATAATCCGTCTTACCCACTTGTCTGTTGTGATGGAATTCCAGACAGGTAGGAACTGTGTTAATCTCCCCCTTACAGGAGTGGTATGCTGTTGGGGGAGCTGAAGGAAGTCACTGTTTAGTGGTGGAAGAGGATCGATTGTTGTTGTTACTACGACCTCTTCCCTTATCGTTATTACCTCTGTAGCCCCCTCTAAAGTATCCTTTATTAGAGGTTGCTTGTGTATTGGTTTTAAAGGAAGCCGCATTGTCTGCTCCAGCTTGTTTGGAGCCTCCTCTGTAGAAGGAGAGATGAAAAGAGCCTCTTGCCTGGACTGCAGTGCTCCCATAGAATTGGCTGTGTCAGTGTCTTTTTTCATTTTTTCAAGAGCTGTGTCTACTTCTGGGCCAAACAATTGTTGGTTGAATGGTTGATTTAAGATAGTAGTCTGTACATCTTGCTTAAATCCTGAAATGCGTAGCTACGCATGACGTCTAAGGAGGACACTGGTGTTTATTGCCCTGGATGAAGTGTCTGCTACATCTAGTGCACATTTAATGGAGGCATTTGATATAAGCTTACCCTCTTGTATGAGGTCATCTGCTTGTGCCTTTTATTGGTCAGGTAGATGTTGTAAGAGCTTCTCTAGCTGATCATAGTGAGCCCTGTCGTATCTTGCGAGGAGGGCCTGTGTGTTAGCAATGCGCCATGCATTGCTAGCTTGGGCAGCTATTCTTTTCCCTGAAGCATCTATGATCTTTGATTCTTTATCAGGAGGTGGTGCTTCGCCTGAGGTTTGTGAATTTGCTCTTTTCCTAGTGTTTGAAACTACTAGGGAGTCTAAGGGTAGCTGTCCTTAATGTGAGCAGGATCCCCAGGAGCTGCTCTGTACTTTTTCTCTATCCTTGGGTTTATGATTCTAGCTCGTACAGGATCTTTAAACAATTCGGGTGCATGTTTATTGACTCCTTTAATCATTGGCAGTACTTGCACAGATTTTTGGGATTGTTTAAAAGTGTCTAGTAGAAAATCCTCTTCTGCTTCATCTGAATGCATGGTGACATTGTGATAGATGGCAGCCCAATTAATTAAGTGTCCAAACCCAATATTGTCTTCTGGAGGAGAAGGTTTAGATGGATATATATGTGGGTCAGGAATATCTGGTATATCCTGTGGGTTTGGATACTCCCAGTCTGGTGAACCTGCTGGGTAGGAAAAGAGTCATCTGGGTCTTTCCCTCCCCCCATGCTATACTGATCATGATCAGCATCCTGAGGAAGTGTATGTTGTGGAGAATGAGGAGGAGAATTTTGAGGTGAAATGTTTAAATGGAGAGCAGGAGAAGGAGATACAGGAGAAGAAGGGTGCATAGGAGATGTGGCAGAGTCCTTCTCTTTGACAGGCACTGGAGGAGTAGGTGCTGTATCGGACTTCCTCTTCCTGTGTGGCGTGGTGGAAACATGTCCTGTTTCTGGATATATGGATATATATATATATATATATATATATATATATATATATATATATATATATATATATATATCCTCTTTTGAAAAGGTTCAGGTCTAAAAAGCTCTTCTTCTTGAGAAATTGCTTTCGGTGCCGATTTTTTCGGCTCAGGGCCTGGTTTCTGCTCGTCTTTAGCCTTAGGAGTTGTTGTATAGTCTTGTGGCGTACTTTTCGGCATCGAAGGTATTGTTTTCGGAGTCGAGGCCTGGTTCGAGGGCTTGGAAGCATCAGAAGCAGGCTTTGTGGGTTTCGGCACTGAAGAATTTGGGGTGGAAGCAGGCTTCATTGGTTTCGGTGCAGTCTTGTGTTTAGGAGTCAGGTGTTTCCGAGTCTTTTTCGGAACCGGGACTTCTTTTGGTTTCGGTGCCGAGGGAGCTGGTAGTATCGGCACGTGCGGTTTGCTCGGTATGGAGCTACCAGAAGGATTTAATATTTTCTTCGGAGCCGGGCTCGATGGCGGGGCTTTCGAAGCATTGTCTCGTTTTCGACTGGGCCCCGAAGGCAGAGTTTTGACCTCAGCCTTTGGTTTAGGTGTTGGGGCTGGGGTATGGGCAGTCGTACTCGTATGGAGTCATCGGAGTCGTCTGCCTCAGAAACGAACTGGAGATCATCAGAATCTTCCTCGGGGACACATGGACCTTCATCGAAGATATCCACTGGTTCCGGAGCTTATCTCTGCATGTCGCGTCGACAGGCCCTCCGATCTCGAATGGTCTTCTTGGATCGAGAGGACGCACAAGCTGTGCAGCTCGACTCGTCGTGTTCAGGTGATAAACACAGGATACACACCTCGTGATGGTCGCTGTGAGGGAATTTTGCTCCACACACTGGGCATTTTTTGAATGGTGTCCTTTCCATGAGATGTAGGCCTCACCACGTGGGTAGGCTCAGTGGCCGGCGTCGACGACCGGAATCGAAGTGATGAGGTCGAATCTATGTATATTGAAGTTAAAGATGTTTTTAGAAAGTTTTGCGCGTCGAAGTCTTTGAAAAGTAGATTTTCGAACTGAGTGGAAAAGTGGCATCCGAACCCAGTGGCGGAAAAAAACAATCTAAGGATGGAGCCGATGCCCATGCACGCTATCGTCCAAGGGAGGAGTCACCTATCTCGTGACTATAAAGACTTCTTCCAAGACGACAAGAACATGCAATCATCCGAGTCCAACACAAGGTGGCGATCTAATGCAAAGTGTAGAATCTGCAGCTCATGTGCCTCGAATATAGAAGTTTCATTAGCAGCATTTGGTAACCCTGTTCTTGTGATCATGGTTAGGATGTGGATAATGCGGTGAATTCTAAATGTGTAACACTTACCAATGAGGCTTCAGGCTCACAAATAGTGTACTACACTTTGATAACCAAGTTGCTTCCTTTGGGCACTCGACTCTCCAAGAAGTCAAAGCATAATCAGGGTATTAGCAGTTAAAAAGGATACAACGTAACACAAACTTGAAGTCTAGTCAGTCTTATAAAATCTAAGAACATGACTATTTGCATGTTAGTAAAATAGGACAGTTAAAATAGTATTCACAAAAAGATAGAAGGTTCCAACACCTTTTGGGCTAAGATTACTTTTCTGCACTTTTCATTAAGTCTTATTGCCAAATGTTATCCTTTGGGGTTATATTTGGACGCACTAAACTGTAAAAGAAAGTCAGTCATCAGGACTGTGGGGCCAGACAATAAGTATCCACTTGGATATCACCAGTCTGCTCTATGTTCAGTGCAGAATTGATAGCGGAGTTGGGTTTAAGATTCCGATGCAGTGGTTCCAGTGAAAACAGTGCATAAATCCTATGGCCAAAAAACCCTTCACCTGAATATGAACAGTGATCCCCAGCAAAAGAAAATATCATGACAAGCAAAATTCCCATGTCATCTGTTTCCCCCCAGTAAGAGCTACTGGGGGAAACAGAATGTCGAAACAAGGTAAGGATGACAAATATAGTAGTGGTTTAGCACACAAAACCTCCTGAAATACCAAGCATTTGATCCCCTGTACCTCAAAACAGGAAAGTTACAGGCAGGTTTTCTTTTTATGTATAAACTTTGTTTATTGCGCTGCAAAGTCAGTATATCATACCAAAGTGCTTCACAGGCCGGCTGGGCATCAACATTCAACCCAGCCAGCACCAATACAGCTTTTAAGAAAAATTCAAAACAGGGAAAAGGGGGAAAGGAGAGCCTGGACATATGCGCTTTGTGGACCCTGTCCCGATGCCCCAGCGCCATTAGAGTGCCTGTGGGGCACCAACAACGGTGACATTGAATAGTAGGGCATTGTGTCCGTATAACGACTTCCGCAATTGAGTCTGTGTCCAAAAGGCTTAGTAGTGTCCAAATAGGGTAAAAGGAACCAAAACTCAACGAAACGTCCCCGTCCCCGCCACCCCCCAACCTACCCACCCCCCACCCCTGTTCCAGGTCCGTGTTCCTAGCTCGTAATAATGTACTCTCAGGCCTCAGTGTTCGTGGCAGCCGGCTGAGACAGTCGCAACAGGCGTAGGTATCTAGGGCAGGTCACTTCTCTAAATTCAGAAGCCAGAAGCGTCAAGAAGGGCTGCCACAGCTCCGGATATTTGTCGCCTTCCCCCTTAGCAATCAGGGATAGTTTCTCCATCCCCAGGACGTACCAGAGACGATGTAGCCAGCCATGAAAAGTGGGGATATGGGTGGTGCGCCAGTAAGTGAGGATATTCTGTGTCGCCGATCCCAAGGCTATCGCTATCAGTCGTCCTCTGTGGGAGCGCAAGGGATAAGTGATGGGGTTGGGGGAGCCCAGCAACACATAAGCGGGGAACCTCGGGATGGTGGTGTCCAAGTGTAAATCTACTTCATCTAGCACCTGGTTCCAGTAAGCCTGCAGTTGGGAGCAGCCCCATAATAAGTGTACCAACGTACCCTTCTCCCCGCAGCCCCGCAAACAGAGCGCCTCCCTTGTGTGGTCTATCTCGTGTAGTTTTTCAGGGGTACAATACCAATTTGTGGCTAGTTTAGTGAGAGTGTCCGTCAGACCCATGTGGTGCGCGGAATGACGGGGCCTATAACAAATGCCTTCCCATTCTTTATCGCTCAGCGTGTGTTCCAGATCCCTTTCCCACCTCGCCCGTCCTGCATTATGAATGTGTGCGTATCTGCCCAGGAGCATGCGGTAAAGATCCGATATTAGGCCACGGTCATTCTTCCGAGAGAGCAACCAGTATTCGTAGTCACTGAGTCTGCGGTCAGCCCCTGCTCTAACGATGGGCTGGAGCGCCCAGTGTCTCACCTGGAGATAGCGAAGACGTTCTTCCTCCGGCAGGCCAAATTCCCGGCGGAGGGCTTCAAAGGGGATGGCTCCTTTCTCGGCATAGATGTGAGACAATACTTTGCAACCCGCAGGGCCCCACTTCGCAAAAGCCACCGCATCCATGCCGGGACCAAAGTCCGGATTGGACACTAGAGGTGTCAGCGGGGATGGGAAGGATTTTAGATCATGTGTTGTGCTCACCTGGTCCCAGACTTCCAGAGGCGTCCTTGTAATGAAGGAGGCATAGAGATTCGGAGGTCGGTGGCGCCGCCGCAAGAAGGGCACCTCCTGCAAAGTGCGACCTGCCACTGCCTGATCTTGAAAGAGCCAGTGCTTCTCCGACTCCCATTTGCTCCATTCCACTAGTGTCCGTAACTGTGCTGCTTGGAAGTATAGGAGCAGATCCAGGAGGCCCAATCCTCCTTGTTCAGGAGGCAGCATTGCCAGGCGCAGCTTCATGCGTGGACGCCGCCCATTCCAAATGAAGTTGGCCAGTTCCGCCTGCGTTTGGCGAATCCACCCCTCCGGCGGCCGCATAGGGACAGCTCTGAATAAATACAGTATTTGCGGCAGAGTTGTCATTTTGATCGCTGCCACTTTGCCTAGCCTGGGAAGGTGTTTCCACCTACCCAGCTCCGATCGTATCGTGGCTCTCAGCGTCGCATAGTTCATGCGGACCGTACCTTGCAAGGTCGGCGCCAGTTGTATGCCCAAGTACTGGACCGCCTCTGGCGCCCATGGGAAGGGGAAGAGGCCCTCCAGGAATGTTTTCGTGGACTCCTCTAGGGAGAGATCCAGTGCCACAGATTTGCTAAGGTTAACATTAAAACCAGCCACCCCTGCGAAGGTGTCAAGTACCGCTACACAGGCAGGGAGGGACTCCCGAGGGGAGGAGAGAGAGAGCAGGACATCATCCGCGTACAGGCTGATGGTGTGTGTGAAGGCTCCCATCTTGATGCCGCGAATCTCCGGGGTAAGTCGTATCACCTGTGCCAAGGGTTCCATATACAGGGCGAAAAGTAAGGGGGAGAGGGGACAACCTTGCCTCGTGCCCCGTTCTATGGGGAAGCGGGGCGACGAATAACCATTGACTCGTACGGTCGCCGAGGGCCTAACGTAGCAATTGAGCGCCCGGAAGCGGTCGCCTACGCTGGCCCGCATCAGCACCCGCTCTAGGTACGGCCAGTGGACGCGGTCGAAGGCCTTCTCTGCATCGATGGACAGCAGCATATATTCCCCCTCCGTACGCGTGGCTTTTTCTATAAGGTGTAGTGCCCGTTTGGTGTTGTCGATGGTCTGGCGTTCCGAGATGAACCCAGACTGGTCCGGGTCGATCAGTCTCGGCATCAGTGGGCTGAGTCTCGCAGCGAGGATACTGGTATAGAGCTTCAAGTCAATATTGAGAAGCGAGATAGGCCTATATGCTGCGCAGCTCGTTTGGTCTTTTCCAGGTTTAGGGATCACGGAGATGGTGGCATCTAGCAAATCCCCTGTGATAGCTCCGAGTTCCGAGAGATAATTGAAGAGATTGGTAACTAGCGGCACCAACTGGATGCAGAATTTCTTATAAAAGAGAGCCGTGAAGCCATCCGGCCCCGGGGCTTTCCCTAGCCGGAGTCGAGTGATGGCTGAGATTACTTCCTCTGGCCTTATGTCGCTATCTAGAGTCGTCGCCTGCTCTGTGGTAAGCGTTGGCAGTTGGGCAGAGTCTAAAAAAGGTTCACTCGCCTCCAGGTCCAGCGTATCTCCAGAGTACAATAAAGTGTAGAATGCGCAGAATGCGGCTGCGATTTCTCTATCTTCCGTGGCCAGGCCACCCCGGTCGTTCTAATTTCCTGCACTGTCTGGTGCTGACGTTTCTCTCTGAGAGCCCGTCCCAAAAGGCGCCCGCACCTGTCACCCCCAGTGTAGTACATGCGGCGCACCCTTAGTGCCGCGAATTCCGCTCTATCCTGGTCTAGCGCACTCAGCTGTTTCCTAGCCAGGGTCAACTGCCTCCATATCCTCGGCGCGCACGTCCTCTGATGCACGCCCTCCAGCTCCCTGACTTTCTGCGTTAGTTCATCTCTCTTCTCCGCTCGCGCTTTGTTCTCCGCTGCAGCTAAAGCTATGAATTCCCCCCGAGGACTGCTTTTAAGGCCGCCCAGTGTGTGGTCGGGGAGGTGTCTGCCGTGGTGTTGTGCAACAGGTAATCTTGGATCGCCTCTATAATTTTCCCCAGAACTTCTTTGCGGTGCAGTAGCGTATCCCGCAGGCGCCAGCAACGAGGCGGCCGCTGCACCGGCGGGAAGAGGAAGGTGGTCAACAGGGGAGCATGGTCAGAAAGGGATGCAACTCCTATCTCTACCGCGGGGTGAGGGTATGTAAGGAAGTAGAGGCCAAGAAGTAATCTAGCCTAGCGTAAGTGCGGTGTGCATTCGAAAAGTATGAATAAGCCCTGGTGCCCGGATTGAAACTGCGTCACAGATCCACCAGGCCTAGTTCCTTCAGACGCGCCAACCCTCCCTCCGACAAGGACCCAGCCTGTGTAGAGCGCCGCGCTGACCTATCTAGGGCAGTGTCGAACACTAGGTTAAGATCCCCTCCCAGCAATATGTGCCTATGAGCCGAGGCCGCCAGCATATTAAGTGCGTCATGGAAGAAGTTCTCCTGTCCCTCATTAGGGGCGTAGGCCGAACAGACCATAAAATCAGATCCCCCAGTGTGAAGTGACATGATAAGAGTCTCCCCTTGATCTCCGCACCTTGTCTCAGGACCCGCCCCCGGAACTTTCTCGCCACCAGTATAGCAACCCCAGCTTTCTTGTGTAGTGTGGACAAAAAAAAACTGGTGTGGAAAGACATGTGATTTCATGCGTATGCAATCCTTTTGCAGTAAGTGCGTCTCTTGGAGGAGACAGATGTCAGCCTGTGAGTGCTCGAGGCACGACAGTACCGCCTTGCTTTTAGTAGGGTTGTTGAGACCTCTCACATTCAGCGAGAGGATGCGTACCTCAGTGGAAGCCATAAGTCATCATCCGTACCCCTCTCTCCTGATCACCCACGTTGACCCCGAATGCATGCCATTCCTCCCGGTCCCCGGAACCAAGCTGAATTGCGCCCAGCGAGGGCCAGCCCCGTACGACCTGAAATGCCCACTTGCCCAACATTGTGGAACCCCCTGGACCTGGAACCCCCCCCCCTCTCACCCGCCCACCCCCACTCCCCTCCATCCCCCCCCAACATCCCCGAAGCAAGAACCACAAAATAAAAGCACCACCAGATTAGTACACTGTCCCTCATCTTTCACAGATGAGTGGAAAAAAGTAGGGGAATGTGTCCGGCTCCGTCAAGTCCCCTCCCGCCGCTGACCGCCAAAGCGATTCATGACCAGCCCAAGGGAACCCGAGCCCCCGGCTCCCGTCTATCAGCCATCAGCCGTTGCTGCCAGCTCCAGTGCCGCTGTCTCAACCGCCGCCCTTTGATCTTCGTGAATCTCCTCCTGAGGTGGGCGACGCGGCCTACGCCGCCGTCGTTGCTGCCGCCACCGGCCAGTGGAGCCGGTCTCCAAGTTGGTCCCAGGTTGCGAGCCTCCCTCCGGGTCAGGTTCCTCAATGCCCAACAACCGGCAAGCGTCAGTGAGGGACCGTAGCTGGTGCACTTTGTTGTCCCATTTAAACACTATTCGAAAGGGGTGCACTATATGTGACACCAAAGCGTCGCAGTTCAGCAGTGACCGGTCTGAATGATCTACGCTTCTCCAAGGTGATGGCTGCCAGGTCCTGAAAGAGCGTCGGTGAGTGTTCACCATAGGTGACGGAGCCCAGCTGTTGCGCTTTGTTGAGAATCTCTTCTTTGGTGCGGAAGTCCTGAACGCAGACCAGGATATCTGCTGGCAAGCGCTCGCGGCCTAGGCGGTCCAGTCCGATGTGCCCTGTCCAGGTTGATAGCGGAGTCGGCCGGTCGGCCTAGGATGTGGTTGAAGAGGCCCTGCGTGAACTTGAAGAGGTCCGCCATGTCCGGTGCGGATTTCACCCCTCGAATTCGAATGTTATGCCTCCTAGAACGGTTCTCCAAGTCTTCAACATGCGACTGTAAGTCAACCTGCTGGTCGTGAATGCGGATTATTTTTTGCTGGAGCGCCTCCATCTCGACATCCCGGCCATCGCTCTTCATCTCGAGGTCCGCCACCCGCTCACCAATGGCGTCCGTGTCCCACCGCAGCTCCCGAATCTCCCCCTTCAATTCCGTTTTAAGGAGTTGGAGATCTTCCCTTAGGCCGCCAAACAGATTCCAGGAAGGACCTCGTGACAGGCTCGTCTGTGCCTTGGGGGCTCTTGCCCGGTGAGTCGGCCGTTGACTTAGCGGGTGCCACGTGGGATCCAGCACCGTGAAGGTCTGTTTTCTTCCCCATGGTGATGGGAGTGAGCAAGTCCTTGATGGTCCTGTCCTTGCGCACTCTGCCAGCTGCCATACCCCCTAGGCCTGCCAGTAGAACGAGGCAGGGCAGGGCGGACTGGGCCGACTGTGCGTCGCAGTTCCGATAAATAGGCACCGGACGGCAGGGGTAAAGAGGCTAACCCCAATGGAGCGTTGTTGGACCCCTCAGCTCAGTCTCTCTGCCGGGCACAAGCGCTGGTTTCCCCTCCTCGGAGATGGTGCTCAGAGTACAGGCCTAGGCAGCGGTCCGCGTGAGAGAGTCAGGCGCAGGGTCGAGTGAAGTCACAAAATGGCGGCTCCCAGGACTCAGCACTACGGAGATCACTAGGCAGTCACAGAGAAGATCCCCGCTCGGGCAATGGAGTCCCCAGACCACCTCCGCCGCCAGACGTTGTCCTCTGTGTAGGCTGGGGGCTCCTTCCTACCCCTCCAATGTCCGGGGCTGCAGCGGTTGCAAGGTCTCGTCCCTAGCCCCCGTATGTATGTGCAGAGGGTCAGAGGCGTGGCTGCAGGGTAGGCGCGGGGGGCCCCCAACCAGATGGGGGCGAAGGGTAGGCCTAGCGCGGATGCTGCACGGGCCGCGGGCACCCGCTCCTAAAATGGCGGCTTCCAGGTGCAATGATCACCGTAAGGACCGGGGAGGGCTCCAAGCGTGTCACCGCAGGGACCAAGGAGGGCTCCAAGCGTGGTGCGCCAGATAGCGGGAGACAGCACCGTCACCAGCTCCCCCCTGCCGCCCCGGCGCCTCACTCCGGCGCGGCAAACCACCAGGGGGTCGTCCCGGTCTCCCCGCTCTCCTCACCTCAGGCGTCCCGTTGGGTGCGTTCGTCACTGCACCTTACCCCGCCGCCGCACTCCAACAGTCCTGTGTGCGGCTCAGGGACTCCAGCCGCGTCCACGTTGAAGGCAGGCAGGTCCGCAGAAGCCTCCGCACAGAAACCGCGGGAGGCCTCGCGCTCAACCGCGCGGGTCGGACCTGACACTGCCCGTCAGGAAGGCTTCAGCAGCGGCCGTATGGCTCCGCCCCTCGCGGCCTCGTCCTCGCGGCTCCGGCCTCCACAGGTCCCAGGGCACCGCGCCGCTCCCGCTCTGATATGGCCCGATCCCGGGGCCGCCGGACCGCAACGCCGCTCCACAGGGGTTTCGCCGCACTGATGCCTGGTCCGGGGACTCCACGAAGCCGCCCGGGGCCAGAAGGGGTGCCTTAGAAGCGGTAAAGTGGCGGCCAGCGGCGGGAGCTCGGCGAGGCACGTCCGCTAACACCGCCATCTTGGCCACGCCCAGGTTTTCTTTTTACACAGTGGAGGCAATCACAGAAGTGAGAGCATCCACCGAACATGATCAATTAACATTTGGTGCAGGGATTTCAGGTTAGGTTGCAGTACTAGATTCAAAAGGCCTTAGTTGCGGAACTCTATCTGCTAACCGTGCTGGTATCAGGACAATGGACCATAGCTATGGTAACACAGCTCCAATGGAAGAGGAAAAACTCTTCGAGGCTGAATAGAGCAGGTACATTTAACCCAAGAAATCATGTTAGTCTGGGGTGGTGCAAGATCACCACAGACGGTATCTTATAAAGTTTAACATTATCTTTTCAAACTAAAGCAATGCACAAGTTACTTACATTCGGTAACGATAGATCTGTAAGAAACATTAGTTAGTATTAGATTCCTTACTTTAGAATATCCCCAGGCGTCAGTCTGGATCCGAAAATTTTTGTGTAGCAGTACCCCTGCGCGTTGGTAGGCGTCGTCTGCGGCTCCGCGTCCGTCGTCGGCATCGGGATGACGTCGTCAGAGTACTTAGACGCCGCCCTCGCGTGCTGACGTCAGTTCTTATACACATCTTTTCCACGCCAGAAACGCAGAGCCATGATAAAAACCAACACTGGTGCCAAGAAACTAGGGCCCTGAAAGGGGATGACCTTAACCCTAGATATCGGTTCGCAGAACGAGGAGGATGGGTGGGGCGGTAAGGAATCTAATACTAACTACTGTTTCTTACAGATATATCGTTACCGAAGGTAAGTAACTTGTGCATCTGAAAGAAACAGGTTAGTATTAGATTCCTTACCTTAGAATAGATATCCCAGCAATACCAACCCCGGTGGTGGGCCTGCGAACCAATAATCACACCAGAAAGTCCTGGAGAATGGAACGGCCGAAAAAGCCATCTCTACGGACTTGGCTGTCCAGGCAGTAGTGTGTAGCGAACGTGTGCAGCGAGGCAGCGAGGCCCACGTAGCTGCCTGACAGATGTCCTGCAAGGGGACTCACCAACCCAGGGCAGTAGTAGCTGCCGTGGCCCGAGTGGAATGGACACGCAGGCCCACAGGAGGCTCCTTTTTAGCCAGTGAATAACAAGCCTTGATGCACAAGACGACCCATCGGGAAATGGTCCTTATCCAACAAACAGTTGGTCATCCACCCGGAACTGGCGTGTACGATCCTGATAGTATGAGAGCGCATGTTTTGGGTCCAGATGGTGGAGCCTCTCTTCCTCTTATGAGGGATGCGAAGGCGGAAAGAAGGTCGGCAAGGTGATGGACTGCCCGATGTGGAAGGCTGTGACTACCTTGGGCAGGAAAGAGGGTCGCGTCCGCAACACAACTTTGTCCGGATGGACAGAAAGGAAAGGAGGTTGTGAAGAAAGGGCCTGGAGCTCACTCACTCTCCTGGCAGAAGTGATGGCAACCAGGAACGCAGTCTTAAGGGTAAGAAGACGAAGAGAACAGCTATGAAGTGGCTCGAAGGGAGCGCACATCAGGTAGTCAAAACAAGGTTCAAGTCCCGCTGAGGCATCACCAAAGGAACAGGGGGGAACAATTGAGTGATGCCCTTCAAGAACCTATTTACAACTGGGGACTTTAACAAAGAGGGCTGATCAGGGAGCCTTAAGAAGGCAGAAATGGCAGAGAGGTAGCCCTTGATAGTGCCTAGAGCAGAGCCCTGCTGGGCAAAATAAAGAAAAAAGAGGAGAACCTCAGAGAGAGGGGCAGAGAGTGGATCCACAGCCTTTGCTGTGCACCAGGCCACAAATTTGTTCCACCTACAGACGTTTCCCGATTTTGTGGAGGGACACCTGGCTGCCAGAATAACATCACAGACTTCAGGAGGCAAGTCAAATGGCCTCAACTGTCGCCGCTCGATTTCCATGCATGGAGGTGGAGGCTGGACAGGTTAGGGTGGAGGACCGCCCCCTGCTGCTGCGACAGAAGGTCCTCCTGAAGAGGCAGACGAATCGGGAGATAGACTGACATGCTGAGTAGCTCGGGATACCAGTATCTTCGTGCCCAGTCCGGAGCCACAAGGATGACTTGGGCCCGGTCGCGCCTGATCTTCTTCAGCACTCTGGGCAGAAGTGGTATAGGCGGAAAGGCGTACAACAGACCTCAACTCCACTCGCGACGAAAAGCGTCTCCGAGCGAGTGCCGCCTTGGAAAAACCAACACACAGATCTGATGACATTGCGCGTTCTCTTCTGTGGCGAATAAATCTAACCAAGGCTCTCCCCACTACTGAAAGAGACCTTGCGCCACGTCCGAGATTAGACGCCATTCGTGATCCGTCATGCACAGACGGCTGAATTTGTCCGCCCTGGCGTTCAGGGAACCTGCCAGGTGTTGAACCACTAGGGTCACGCCCTGATGTTCCAGCCACTGCCAGAGGCACAGAGCATCCTGGCATAGGTCCACAACCCCACCCTGCCCAGTTTGTTGGAGTACCACATGGCGGTGGTGTCCATAAACACCTGCTCTCCGCCTCTCCCTTGTGGCCCCCCCAGGCCTGGAGGGACGAGTCCATCACAACTACGTGCTCCGGTTGGGGTAGGAAGAGGGATCTGCCGCTGACCCAATCGCGGTCCGTGAGCCACCACTGCAACTGTCTTGCAGTGCCCTCCGGGATCAAGACATGGTCGGACAAGTTGCCCTGATGCTGGGCTCACTGAAACTTCAGGTCCCACTGCAGAGCCCTCATCCGCCACCTGGCGTGAGGCACCAGAAGGATGCAGGAGGCCATCAGCCCCAGAAGCTGCAGCGTCAACCTGACCGAGACTCGGGATAACAGCTGAAAGATCGGAATCAGAGCCTGAATATCCCGAACCCGCTGTTCGGGAGGATAAACCCGAAACTGCGCCGAGTCGAGAACCGCTCCGATGAACAAGAGCTTCTGAGAGGGACACAGGTGCAACTTCAGCACATTGATGGAGTACCCCAGCAGGTGCAGGAGGTTGGCCGTAGACTGGAGGTGGCTGACGACTGTCTGGGGCGAGCCCGCCTTCAACAACCAGTCGTCGAGGTAGGGGAAGACTGAAACCCCTAACGTGCGCAAATGAGCTGCGACCACCGCCATCACTTTCGTGAACACCCGTGGGGTGCTGGTAAGGCCGAAGGGGAGCACGGTAAACTGAAAGTGCTCGTGGCCTACCGTGAACCGCAGGTACCGCCGGTGGGCCGGCAGGACGGGAATGTGAAATTAGGCGTCCTGCAAGTCCAACGCTACCATCCAGTCTCCCGGGTCTAGGGCAGCTAAGACTTGAGCCAAAGTCAGCATCTTGAATTTCTCCTTCCGGAGGATAGGGCATAGGCCCCCTTTGCCCTTCTTGGGAACCAGAAAGTAGTGGGAGTAATAACCACACCCTACTTCTGGCCAAGAGGGCCGTAACTTCCTCTTGCAGAAGTTGCAAGTGATCCCCCGACACGCGGTGGTACTGCGCTGGCATGGCTGGAGGGGTCGCCACGAAGGGGAGGGAGTATCCCCTTTGGACGATTTGCAGCACCCACCTGTCCGATGTGATGGAGCACCAATGGAGGAGGTGATGGCGAACCATGCCCCCCACTGGACAGACCCTCCAGCATTTCGCGATTCACGAAAAAATCGCGAAATCAGCTGGCAAGCGCGACTGGCGCGATATTTACCTAACTGCCCGCGAAAATAACTCTCCCGGTAGGCATGAAAAAATGATGCAATTTCATTGGTTGTGCGCCCATACGTCATCCCGTCAAACGGCGCTATTAGACACCTGCTTCCTCCTTTGTTTACAAAAGTTATGAAAGAGGAGCGAGGCGAGGAAAGTATCGCTTCTCTTCAGCTTGCAGGGACTGGAAAGAATAAAAAATTACGATTCCAGCTCGGGGACGGGAGGGGCGCGCAGAGAAGGGAAAGGACTGTCTTTTTCTTCTTGCGCACAGAATACACTGTGTCTGCTATGCCGCTTCAACTGCCCTCCCCCTTTCTTTCTTCCTCCCTTTTCTTCCCTCTCTTTGTGTAGCAGCTTCTCTCCTACTGAAATCCCTGCCTTCAGAAACCGTTCTCCCAGTCTCTTTTCTTCGTTCCTTGATTTGTGCCCTTGTGAAATGGATCCAAAAAAGAAAAACATGTAATTGACGTCTTTTTGTGATATTTTACAATTCCAGAGTAGTGCTTGAAATAGATAAATAGAAGTGCAGGTACTCTGTAACAGAGTACCTGCTTGTTTCTGAGAATTGCCGATACTCTCTCTCTCTCTCAATATAAAAAAGTGCTGTGTACTACGTACTGGACAGTACCGGCCCAATGAAAGCAATGTTCCAAAGTGAAGCTGTGGGAAAGAAAGGTTCAAAACATGAAAAATAACTAAATAAAGCCAAACAGAGTGATAGCAAAGTGGGCAGATTGATTTTATTCATACCTAAACACATTTGCGCCACTCTACAGAGTTTGCCAGTGAAGCTCTTCTTTTGTTTACTTGTCTTTCTTTGAATAGCGTTGTTTTCCCCCTGGCGGGGAACTAGTGCACCAGTGCGGGAGGCACTGCAACACATGGATTGGAAAACAAAATGTGTACTGCGTCTCGGTGTTCAGGGAATTGGTCTTTTTATTATACTTCTTACATTCTGTATATATAATATGATATAAGCAATGGACATTGAAATGGGTCCATTCTGTGCCCTTAACTTTTCAGGCAAAAGCACTCACTGATTTCTGGATAGTGAGTGTAAAAGTGTTAAAGTAACCATGTTTTTCCTGCTTACATTTCACATGCTTTACTTAATTTTGTATTCCCTATGAGTATTTGCTTTTTCCAGGATAATGTTATTTTTTTTTGTAGGCAGGATATTGCTCTTGTCTAGTGTGTCATTTAAATTGAGCCGCATCCAGGTGTTTATAGCGGGCACAATTGGGTTATAGTTGAGGCAGTGCGAGTTTCTCTCAGTGGGGGAGAGGATGTGACACCATGGTCAGAGCTACTGAATTTGGAAATAGGGAACCTGGTTCTGAAGGATGATTATTGCGAGATGTCTGCCCTGTCAGCACTACCCATAAAAAGGGAGTCAGTGCACACAACACAAGAAGAGGCTGTACCTCTGCTCCCAGGGAGAGATGGGGGTCTGTGTGACTGCACCCAGGGAGCAAATGGGGGCTGTGTGACTGCACACATGGAGCAAAGGGGAGCTGTGCGACTGCACCCAGGGTGCGGTGAAAGTGGTGCCCCGGCAGGGGTGCACTCATGGGCGCTAGAAAATCCCAGGGAGAAATACGCCCCCTCCAACAAGGTTAGTAGGTTAGTAGATAGGAGCTGTGCTTCTGTAGAGCTGCAGAAACTTTAACCACACCTATTTCAAAGAGGAATACTATGCTAAAACAGGTTTTATTGATTTAGGGCTGAAAAGGAATTATTTCGAGTAAAATAAAGTGCCGCAATAATGCCGCTAAATTTACATTTTTGTGCCGCTAAATTTACATTTTTGTGCCGCTAAATTTGCACTTTTATGCCGCTATATCCTGGGGGGTCTGACTGCAGTCAAATGGGCCTGAAAGCTCGGACTAGGAAGGCTTTGAGGTGGACGCTGCGGGGGTGGATGTGAACTGGCCGCACCATTGTCCCCCTCTTACGGCCGCGACGGTAACCACGCCCGCCGCCGTGCTGAATGGTAGTCTGCGGCCTGTGGCTGGCAGGACAGTGGGGGCGCCCCTTCCGTGGCCACGAAAGGAGCGCTGGGCAGAAGATTGCTGGTGCGGGCCCGCAGGCCCAAGGACTTGGCCGTGGCCCTGGAGTCCTTAAAGCGTTCCTTGCCACCGAAGAGGTGGCTGCCATCAAACGGCATGTCCATAGGTATGTTCTGGACATCGGCAGAGAAGTTGGCAGACCTCAGCCAGGCGTGGTGGCGAACCGCCACAGACGTGGAAATCGCTCTCCCCAGCAAGCCCGTGGTATCCAGTCCATATCGTATGGAATATCGCGCTGCGTCTCGCCCCTCCGCGAGGGCTTGAGCGAGCTTCACCTGGGCTCCCTCGAGCACTCAGGCAGCATGGCCTCAACCGTATTCCCCAGGGAGTGGGTGTAACGGCCCAAGAGGCACGCAGTGTTGACCGACCGACCGACCCCAAACTAAGGGAGGAGAACATCTTCTTGCCGAATTGCTCATACCTCTTGGATTCCCGATCCGGAGGTGCAGACGGGAATGCGGATTGAGAAGTAAAGGCCTGGATAACCATGCTCTCGGGAGTGGGGTGCATTGACAAGAAATTAGGGTCGCCTGGAGCAGGGCGGTGGCGCCTAGCGACGTTCCTATCTACAGGAGGACCTGTAGTGGGCCTGGACCAAGTGCCCAACAGGACGTTCGTGAGAGCCTCATTAAATGCAGTAGAGGCTCAGGAGAGCTTACCTGCGGTTTAAGGACCTCTGTGAGGAGGTTAGTCCTCACCGTTGCGACGGGGAGCTCAAGAGCCAAGGCCTTGGCCGCCCTCATCAGCACCACACTATAAGTAGCCCCCTCCTCTGTAGCCACGGTAGGAGGGGAGACAAAACCAGTGTCTGGGGAGGTATCCAGGCCACCGGCCTCCCCTAGTTCCTGTGTCCAGTCCTGAAATGACTGGCACTCATGTGCCAGAGGGTCCTCAGACCCCTCCCAGCCTCCCTCGTAGGCCATCTCCTGATATTCATGGGTAAAGGATGGACCCAGACCCTCAAAGAATTCAGTCGAGCGAGGCTGCTCTGGCGTCGGATCCGGACCGAGGGTTGGACCAGGGACGGCGTCGTGCAAGGACGGCGCCGGGGGCGACACCCTAGGAGTTGATGCCGGCGGGGTCGTAAGGTCGACCAGCGGCAACCCGGATCGGGAACCGGATCCAGTGGGGCCTTGAGGCGTCGGGACCGAATTCGCCGACGGCGCCGGGAACGAAGCACCCGGCCCGCTTGGGCTCCTAGTTGGAGCCGCATGGTCCGAAGGCGCTGCGGAACCAGACGGAGGAGTGAGCGACCTCATGGCCATGAGGAAGGCATCGATCTCCGGCGTCGCGTTCTGCCCGGGGACCTGCGGGTATGGAGCAGGCCGTGTGCGCGGTGTCACCCGAACCCCCGGCCACATTACGCGAGCGTCGGGGGGAGTCAGAAGAGCAATGTCGCCTCTTCGACTTCTTGTGCCTCTTACCGGAGGACTTTGAGCCCGATGAGTGGTGTTGACTCGCCGAGCTGTGATGACTCCGGCCCCGCAACCGGTCCCTCGACCTCCTTCCGGACCGGGACCTCGAATGGCGCGGGGCCGACTGCCGGAGCTCGAGGCGCTTGACGGACCGCTCCTGCCTAGCCTTCGACGTCAAGGCCGGTAGTCAGGGCACGACTTGTCATCATGGTTGGGCCCCAGGCAATGTAGGCACCGGTGATGGGGCTCGGAAATCGACATCAGTCGGCTGCAGTCAGCACAAGGCTTGAACCCGGGCATCCCTACCGGCACCGATTGAGTCGGACGACTCGAAACGGATCCAAAAAGGATCGAAAAAGCTTAGTCAAAAAGTGACTAAAGGGTACCACTTTCTCCGGACCTGCGCTTGCTGGCGCGGAAAAAAGAAGAACTGACGTCAGCGCGCGAGGGCGGCGTTTAAGTACTCCGGCGACATCATCCCGGCACCAACGACTGACACGGAGCCGCAGACTATGCCTACCGACGCGCAGGGGTACTGCTGCGCAAAAAGGTACGGATCCAGACTGACGCCTGGGGATATTCTAAGGTAAGGAATCTAATACTAACCGGTTTCTTTCAGATACTTGGTCTTACATTTTGACAATGGCCAGATGAACTGTAAGGTCTTGTGGTATCTGGGCCACTGTTTCGACAGCCTACACAAATACCTTCAGATCAGTTGTGGAGAGCCTCCTGGCAGATCGGAATCAACATCTTTCGCTCCAATTTGAGCACTGAGACCGCTCTATTGGAAGTGAATGAAGCCATCAAGGAAGCTCTCGACTCAGGCGGAAGAGCTATGCTGGTGATGTTGGATTTGTCGGCGCCCTTCGACACCGTCCCACATGAGGCCCTCCTGTGGAGACTTCACGAGGTCGGTCTCAGGGGGACGGTGTTGAGCTGGCTTAGATCTTACCTAGCGGGCCGTCGACAAGTGGTCTGGGCGCCCCCGTACTCTGCAGAGGTGCCGCCAATGGATGTTGGAGTTCCACAAGGGTCGGTGCTTAGCCCGACCCTTTTCAACATCTTTATGACTCCATTGGCGGTGCTGGCGGAGTCTTTGGGTGCCCAGATCATATCATACGCTGACGACACCCAGCTGCTCTTCACCTGTAAAAAAGGCACAGAGTTTGATGGGGAGAGCATCCGTGGTTGCCTTGGGGCTGTTTTCGACTGGTTTCAGCGAAGCAGCCTCAAGTGCAACCCCGACAAATCGGAGGTGCTCTTCTTTGGCTGTCAGGTAGACCCGCCTTGGCAGGAATGGTGGCCAGTGAGCATATCACCCCCTTCTTCTTCCTCCTTGGTTGCAAAAAACCTGGGGGTCAAAATCGACAACACCTTATCACTGAAATCCCAAATCACAGGTCTCACCAGTACTTGTTTTGGTCTGTTGAAAATGCTGCGCAAATTCCTTCCACTGCTCCCTCTGGTTCACAGGAAACTGACGGTACAGGCTTTAATTTGTTCCAGGCTCGATTATTCAAATGTCCTCTACCTTGGCTTGCCAGACTACCTCCTGCACAAGCTGCAGGTAGTCCAGAATTCCGCGGCAAGGGCCATTTTTGGCCTACCCCGCCATGCTAGGGCTTCGGAGTTGCTTTTGTCCCTGCACTGGCTCCCTGTCAGGAAGCGGATTACATTGAAGGCCCTCACATTGGCCCATAAGGCACTCCGCTCGGTAGGTGCCCACTACAGAAACAGCTTTCTCTTTACAAGCCATCTTGATCTTTGAGATCTGAATCTCTTGGCCTGGCAACTGTTCCTTCCATTTGGAAAGACAAGATAGGTGGACGCTCGTTTAAATATCTCGCCCCGAAACTGTGGAACTCCCTTCCCGTCGATCTGCGCCGCATTCCCAATCTACTGGCCTTTAGAAAGGCCTTGAAAACATGGCTCTATAATCAATAACTGAGATGTTCCCTGCTTTTCTTTTTCTCTTTTCAGCCATGGGTCAGAAAGCGCCGGGACACTCCTCGGAGTAGCGAAGCGCGATATAAGACACCCATTAACATAACATAACATCCCTTCACAGGGCAGTTCAGCTCTGCTACTTCACTTCTGGTCAGTCAGTCAGTCAGTCAAATAACTTTATTTCGGTTAGTTAAAACCATAAAAGCAGTACATAGTTCATAATACAAAAATAAAATTACAATTAAACAAGTTTAGACATGATTGCAAATCCTATGTAAATTCTTTAAAAGATATTTAAAGGAGAGAAATTATTAAAAAGAAAACGAATTTAAAAGGGTAGATATAGAGAATGGATACTAAACAACCTAAAGAAAACGCCTAGAGCACCTCTTTCCAGTATGTTTAACACATTCCCCCCGAACATATTTAGCCAAAAAGTGTCAGGTTTGGTGGTTGTTTATCTGAAAGAGTTTTGTTTTGTTTTGTCTGGCGGCTGCTACCAAAAAACAAGCTACACCATATGTGACCTGCACCGAATTCAGCATCTGGAGATATAGGAGGGCCGGCCTCACCTGGGCAAAGTTTAAGTCTTTCAGAATTGGGAAAAGGAATTTTTTGCGGGCCACCAGGTAATGTTCGCAAAGCATAACTAGATGAAGAGTATCCTGTGTGGAAAAGCAGTCACAGGTGCAGGGTGGGGTATTTTCTGGAGTACCCCACTTTGTATATGAGCCAAGCACCAGATGTATCAGGTTGAACCTGAACCTTATTAATAGAAAACGTTGGTATGGTTTGGTTACGTATTTTAGATAAGGTTCCTTAGCCATGGATGACGAAAGTTGGTATAATGACCTCACCATTGGCTTACTAAGCTCAACCGCTTCCCTCTCTGACTCCAACACATTTCGAAAATGCTGCTTGACCCACCCTACATCCTCTTTCTTGAGGCTCTGTGGTAAAGAGTACATGTCCGGGCGCCCTAACCTCGCGCATGCCGCTCTAACATACGCCAGCCAGGGTATGCTGTCCGCTTTATCCAGAGCCATAAAGTCTTTGAGAATGCAGTGATTCAATGTAATCTCCTCGTTTGTCCAAGTTTTAATCCAGCATAACAATGGAGACATTTTTAAGAGATCAGTGACGTATCCCAAGCCCATTTCATTATGGATTGAATATGTGGGAGATGAATTCGGGAGTGACAACAAGGCTTGTATAAAGTTGTTTTCTACAATTTGGATACCTGGGGCTGAGACATAGCCCCAAATGTCTGCCCCGTAAGATGCAATTGCCACGCATTTGGATCTGTAGATACGAGTCATGGCCTCCATGGGTCTCGAACCAAGTCTTTTGGAAAAATGCATGAGAGCTGCGGTAGATCTACTGACTCCATTCACCTTTAGTTTCAACTGGGCACCCCAAGTTCCTCTTTCGTCGAAGGTGACGCCTAAATAACAAAAGAAGGGTACCCTCGAGATTGGAGAATTGTTGCAACTAAAGGATCTAAGCTTCATGTTTTTCTTCCGTGAACCTGTGACCATGACATGAGATTTTGCTGTGTTAATCTTTAGATCCAGGGCTTCCATCAAACCTCCAAAGTGATCTAATAGTCTTTGCAGGCCCGTACCTGTACGAGCTATGAGGACGGCATCGTCCGCGTATAGAAGGACCGGGATAGGTGACCCACCCATACGCGGCACGTCCAAAGTAGCTGAATTCAGGGATTTCCCCAGGGAGTTGATGTACAGTGTGAAAAGGATCAGGGCCAGAATGCAGCCTTGTCTGACCCCTCTCCCTGACCTAAACTTTGCGGTACATCTTCCCTCCCTTGTTACCCTGATTGAGGCAAACAAGTTTTGGTGGAGATCGTGCAAGAAATTAACCAAGGCGGTGCCAAACCCAAATCTCGTAAAATAATCCACAGTTTTGAACGATTAACCAAATCAAAAGCAGAAGATAAATCCATAAAACCCAAATAAAGAAGCCCCCCCTTCACCACAGTGTATTTACTGATCATAAGGTGAAGGTTTAAGCATTGATCCATGGTCCCCCTATGTGCTCTAAAACCATACTGCAAATCAGAGAGGACCCCGCTCTCCTCAAGCCAGTCCCCAAGTCTTTGGAGGATGACTCTGCCCAAGATCTTAACGGCAGAGTCCAACAGGGAGATTGGCCTATAGCAGGCAGGGTCCCCCCTGTTCCCCTTCTTAAAAATGGGAACAATAATGGAGGTGGACCAGGAAGAAGGGAAACCAGCTGAAGGTATCGCATTGAAGACATTAGTTAATATTTTTGACCAAAATTGCGGATACTGGATGTAGAGATCTGCAGGGACCCCATCTGGTCCAGGGGCCTTATGTTTACTTGTGTTTTTAATCGCCCTTTCTACCTCAGTGATGTTAAATTCCATAACCAAATTGGATGGAACGTGGGCATTGACTGGGGATTTTGGTACCGTGGATTCGTAAATCTGTTTGAAGTGGCAAAGCCATCTATCGTCTTCAATCACACAGTCCATGTCAGTTTTCCCATCCTCGGAAAAAAAAGGCTGGTTAACAATGGCCCAAAACTTTTTGCTATCTCTCAATACATCAATGGCTAGTAAACTGTCCCAGGCTTCCTCCTTGATTTGGGTCTTGCGTTTGATAACTGCAGTTTTATATTCTTTTCTTAGGTTTGCCACTAATGACCTGTCTCTGGGTTTATGTTTTAGTGCTTTTAACAGGGCGCTGTGCTTTATCGAGCAATCCTTATTAAACCATTTGTGAATTTTCTTGCTGCCTTGCGCTCCAGACCTTGACTCCAGGTTCTTAGAGATCCTTGCACATATACCCACATATGCGGCCACTACATCAGAGCCCGAGGCGGTTGGATCTAAGCAAACTGCCATGTTTGCCTCAGTCTCTTGGGCTAATGTTTGGAAGAATTGGTCGGGGACAATCATCTCCCATTTTAGACGCCTTCCCTGGTCCTTAGTCGTCAGATCTCTCGAAGCTGCCACACCTGTCGTACTACCAGTCCGGAAGCAGTCTAGGTCCAGCATTAGGAGGACAGGAGGATGATCACTAAAACTAGAAGTTACAACCCTATACTCACGTGCCTTTACTAAGACCCCGGTTGATACAAAAACATAGTCTATGACGGTGTTAGCGTCTCTCCCGATGAAAGTAGGCGGTCTAGGTTCGTTTATTCCCTGATCTGGTTCGAATAGATTTAGGCTTGCAAGGAAAGTCTCAAGGCCCTCACCCTCCTTCGTATGTTCAAAGTGGGGAATGCCCTCGGCCGGTAAACCCCCATATCTATCATTATGGCAGTCCCCCTCGCAGGGGTGAATATTAAAATCACCCAGAATAACCATCTCTGGGACGGAAGTGCAATCTTGTCTATAGACTGACAGAAAGTCTAAAAGGGAGGTCAGATGCTCATTCACACAGGAAACCTCCTTGGAATTGTAAAAATTAATGAAAAGAAAAATTTCTGAATCCGATATGGTCCACTCCACAACTAGCGTGTTCGTGGGTGCGCAATCTAGTATTTTGAAAACCCCCACCAAATTCAAAGAGCACAGTGTAAGTAGGCCACCCTTGGCTCTCCCTCTTACGCCCGAAACTGCTGGGGTAGAAAAGCTGCAGAACACATCCAATGAGAAGCTTGTAGTTGTATCCCATGTTTCTTGGAATGCCAAGATGTCATATTGTTTTACAAACCCCTGCCATATAGGGTCTGAAGCCTTAGCAATTAAACCAGCCACGTTCCAGGTAAGAACTTTGCAGTAAAGCGAATCATGGTTGGGCGGGGTAAGCATTCCCCGGGTCTCGCCAGCAGCAGGGCCTTTGTCAAACATTGGAGATGAATTTAATTTTTGCAGATCCTTCGTAATGATATCCCTTCGTGGTTGATTGGGAGTGGTCTGATAGCTCCGACCGATTGGGGAATCCTGTGTTTGTCAGTCAAGCCAATCTGTGGATGACAGACATTCGAAGCGATTAGCCATTGGAAAATGGAAAAGATTGTCTTGCCCAATTACAGACTGATGGTAATAGTGAGGTTGGGTGTAATGTGGGCCAACAAAGGGACCTCCTTGGCGCGGTCTGCCTCTTCTTCTCCTTACCAGATTCCATCCCGCGTCCCCCCCCCTCCTCCCATCCATGAGGTTGTATTTCCCATGGGGGGGTGAATCTCTGTCTAGGTTTAAAGTCATGTGGTCCCTTTAACCAGCTCCATCGGTTATCGGCTTGATTTACTGGTAGATAGAAGTAGGAAAGAGGTCTAGCAGTCACAGTGCTTGCCTGATATCTAGGGGGTCCACTGCTACATATGAAATCTACAACCTCCGTATTCTCGAAGGTGACCACTACGCAGTCCCCTTGTAGGTTTTTTCTGTTACCTCCCACCCACGGAGTTCTCTCTACCATTAAAATGTTACTCGGTATGTTTGGCGGGAGGGGATGGTTTTTGGATAGCCAGTGACATACTTTGTTTTTTAGAGTCTGATAAGATTCTACTTCTGATGGAGGGATTTCAGTAACGCCGGTAAGAATAACCACATAGGGACAAGCATCAGGAGGGAGATGGATATTTCTGCGAACCGTGCCCTTGGCTCTGGCGGGTGCATCAAGATTTGAGGACTGTGGGATGCAATCGCTCGATATGGCCTGAGGGGTTGGGTTAATATTGGTTATTTTCTGAATTTGGTCTGTTACAGAGGGCTTGGCTTTAGTGCTTTCCTGATTTGGGGTGTTACTTGGTTTCTTGGCGGCAGCATTTTTGGACTCCGGAGCTCTGTAATCAGCCACAGATGGCTTGTTGGCCATTCTAGGTGGGTTGGTGGCCTGGGCTGTCTTGTTATTCAAAGTGAAACTAGGAGCACTTATATCCTTATGTATATTCTTTAGGATAGTTTCCAGGCAGCGTAGTCTAACCTCTATTGGTTCAAGCAATACTTTTAGCATATTAAAGATAATAGTATTGTCTGCGCTTAAACCGTTCCCCACCTGTGATGGTTTTGCTGGGTTACCGACTTCCCCACTCAACTCCAGAATTTCCTCCAGACTATGATCGATAATAGTATCGTCTGGGAGACTCAGGGGTAGACCATTCTTAACAGGATGCGGTCCCCCTATGGGGATGGGTACGACTACTAAGGAGTTATCCATAATAGAGGAATCGGAAGTGACCTTGTGATCGTTAAGGGCAATTTGAACCTTCTTCCCTTTAGGAATGGATGGTTTATTAACCTTTCGTTTTTGTTTAGGGATTGCCCCTTCTATCCGACCCCTTTCGTTTATAGTGGTTGTCGTGTTGGGGGAGTTTGACTCATTTTGTTGCGCTCCACTCTCTGTTAAGAGGTTAAGGTTAGGAGAGGCCTCCAGGTCCTGTTGAGTATTTAAAGCATCAGGGTCCCCAGTCACCCCGGTGCTATGTACTAAGGCCTGGATGTTCGACCGAGAATCGGTATTAGGCGTCTGTGCCTGGGCGATAAGGCCCAGAGAGGATCGCTTGGCCATAGCCAGGTCTTGGGAAACTCTCCTATCCATTAGTATTATTCCCTCATCAATAAGTGCATGGGTACGGGTGATAAAGTCATCCAGAGTTCCAGTAAGTTTTTAGCACCTGCGGCAGCCATACTTCTGGTTTCCCGACAGTTCATAACAAGTGTTTCCTAACAGTGGTAGCAAAAGGAGCTGGGGGAAACCGGCCAGGGTTTATGGCCCAGGCCAGGCTCCTCAGGCCACAGAGGGGCCGCCCTTTGCCCGGGCTTCGCTCGGCGTCCCGCTCGCGTCCCGCTGAGCGATGGACCGTTGAAGATAAGGAGGTGTTGCAGTCGGGGGGCGTGTCTTCCTGGGGGCGCGGCCGTGCACACCTGTGCAGCGCAGGGACTCCTGGTCTTACGAGTCCCTGCGGCGTGCTCCCTCGATGGTCTCGCGGTGCTCCCTCCTCCTACCTCGGGCCAGCAGCACAAGCACTCCACCAGCCTCAACCCCACGCCACTCACCGCGCAGCGGCACCCGCGGAGCGGGTGCTGCAAGTTGTTAAGTTGCGGAAGGGCGGTCAATCCCTCCAGGGACACAGGGAGGCCGGGTGGAGACGAAGATTAGCGTTCTGACAGCAACAGCACTCAGGTTAGTTTCCGCAGTTACAAGGATCCCGCTGCAAGCTGGACGATTTCCCGCTTTTATGACCTGGTCAGTCGGGGGGCGTGTCTTCCTGGGGGCGCGGCCGTGCACACCTGTGCAGCGCAGGGACTCCTGGTCTTACAAGTCCCTGCGGCGCGCTCCCTCGATGGTCTTGCGGTGCTCCCTCCTCCTACCTCGGGCCAGCAGCACAAGCACTCCACCAGCCTCAACCCCACGCCCCTCACCGCGCAGCGGCACCCGCGGAGCGGGTGCTGCAAGTTGTTGAGCTGCGGCAGGGCGGTCAATCCCTCCAGGGACACAGGGAGGCTGGGTGGAGACGAAGATTAGCGTTCTGACAGCAACAGCACTCAGGTTAGTTTCCGCAGTTACAAGGAAGTCGAGAGCTCTGGCGTTTCCCAGATCCATGTGTGGATCTGATCTGGTCAATCAATTATTCAAGAGTAAGGCTTGCCCCCAGCCTTAAAGAAGGCTGCTAACTGAAAGGGTCCTGTCTGCACAGCAGCTCTCATATGAAAGCTGACAGACTCCGTAGAGCTAGTCTACCCCAATTGCAAAGCTCAGGTTGCCAAAATTTACCTTGTGCAAAGCACCAAACAGGGAGAGGAAAAGGCTAAGAATCTAAGCACAGCGGCAAAACCTACAATGTAAGGAAAGTATGATTATGTCTTCTCTCATTGCCAGCCATACATCTCCATTTCATGCGCAAATGGACAGGAAGGAAGACACAACCACATTGATCAAGAAAATCCTTCCTGTGAAACACCAACTTGGGTGATTTGCACTGTGTCCTAAACTGACACCAGTGGCAGTCAGATGGCCCAATAATATAAGCATGGAGCCCACATTTGGATGACTTGCCCATGTTCGTAGGAAGAAGCATTAGAGTTCTGTAAATTTGTAACTCACCTTGCACAATGTGTGCTGCTCCTTTTCTGATTGAAATGTGGCTGAGAGTTTAAAAATAAACACTTAACCTCAATTACACAAGCATTTGCAATGCAATAGGTATCGCATTTATGCGAGTTTGAGCTATTGACTTTGCAAATAACAATGCCTTTTATTTTTGTTTTAAAAACATAAATAAAAGGCAGTGTCATTTACAATGCCATTAGCTTAAACTCAGGTAACTGCGAGACCCATTGTATTGCAAATGCGTGCTTAATATTAGTGTTAAATTTACAAGTGACCCACAAGGTGGCAGTCACGGATCACTTTTGAGATTAAATGCACACCGCAGTCTGAAGTATTATACAAAACAGAGAACGGCAATATCTACTATATTTGGCTGCAAATATTTTGAACTTCATTGAGTAGCAGACATTCATCACCGTGGCTGCATGTGAATTCTAATGGTGGCTGGTATTTCAAAGTATTAACAATGAAGTACGCTCCCTGCTTGCTCGGTTTCAATAGGAAGCCCACGAGTTAACATAAACCGTATTATTCTAAACAAGTAATCACAAATCTATAACCAAAAGAACAAGCTCACGAGTGGCGCGCACGAGCAGGCCACCTCTTTCCTTCTTTGATATAGTTGCTTCCCTGTGAAATGGATCCAACAAGCATTGGTCGCGTGACGCGAGAAGCTTGTAATAAGAGAAGCTGACGAGGAGGGAGAAGGGAGGAGCTAGGGGAGGGGATTCACGCACTGTAAGGCTTAATGAGCCATTACAGAAGGTCAGATGGCCTGTGCACGTCCACACGCACATAACCGAACGCTGGAGGCCGTCAAAAGCCTTTGGGTAGCACTTTGAAAACCCAATTACTAAATGTCTCGTCAGAGCAGCGCATGCGCTGGCTCAGGCGAGACCTATAAACCGACATAGTAGAAGGCTCTCCAAAGTAGATCATGCAGGTTTTCAAATGAACATTACAAAATACTGGGGTAACCCACAAAAATCTACAGGACTAGGGTATAGTGTGATACAGAAAACAATGGTCCTAACATGCCAAGGACAGAACAAATCAATGAGGCTATCCTAAATCAATATTCAATTAACACAAAATAACGGGGAGATAATATAGAATTATAAAAACCTCAAACAAAACGAAGTGCTATTTCAAAACTTGAAATTCTATTTAGATTGATGCGCTACATCTACCATTTACATATAATGGTCGCTTCAGGAACCACAACAAGGTGCCCAGGAGAAAGTGCTTGTGCATAAAAGGTGGCAAGGAAAAGAAAGGGACAGAGCCATAGTATTTATAAACTTATTTTAACAAAGCCTGTTTGTAAATCATTTCATATACTCCAAAAAGGTCATTGTGTAAAATCATCATTCCCTTTCCAAGGCAAAATTAGACAATCCAGGCAGTTAAAAAATGTCGACATTTCAACCCAACGTAGGGAAAGGAGGGGCCAGTCAGAGCCTCATTAGCCTGTCTTCTTCAGGACAACGTAAACCAATAGGAAAGCAGCAACGTAAAGCCCAACATCAACCAGGCAAGGAAAACGATAAATCTTACTTATGAGGGAGAAGGTCTGAAAGGTATCTTCTCACTAAGGAAACCTTATTCCATGATTTATAGGAGATAGAATTCACACAAAAAAGGGCCCAAAAACGGAATACTGGGTCCTCTCGCAGGCACAGACTTAATCTGGACTGGTTGGTGAGTCAAAGGGACTTTAGCCCGTAAAGAATAAATAAAAAAAATTATCTGCAGAGTTACAAATATCTGTGCAACCTCGTTAGCCGACAAGCGATACGAAGCAAGAGTAGTACTTCAAAGATAGAGTCTTTCTGGTCTATAAATTTAGTAATTCCAAAAAAGAGCAGTACTGGCTCTAACTGTCTACGCAGGTGTTTTGTATTGTTAATATGTTTGCAATAGCTATGTAACTCCTAATAGTCCTACTTCTCTGAAGCCATAAACCAAAGTGAAAAACAATATACAAAAGGAAGTGCTTAGGAAATTCAATGTTTTTACTGAAAGTTCACTTAATCCCACATTAATCTAAATTTCTAAAGATGTAGTGTTTGTCAGAATGGTCTTCAAAGGGCCAGGGTGCTGAGGGTTTTCGCTTAAACTTGAATTTGTTTAGATGGAGCGAGAATTTTTACTTTTTTTTTTAATGTGCTATAGTTGTTTAGAAGGGTGTTTGTGTTAGCAGTGGAGTTTGCAGGGTTAGAGAGATGTGGTTGTCAGAGGAGAAGCCTGAAGGATCTGAAGGTTTGTTTTTCTGTTTTGAAGACCAAGGTCATCCCTAAACAGAAGATCAAACCTTCAGATAATTCAAAGACTTCTCCATTGAACAAGATGCTAAGCAAGGGACTAGGCATGGTGAAGTTGTCGGTCCAGTCCAAGGGAATTGGGGCCATGGGGGACTTGGTAGGGGTTATGCAGTCTTAAATAGTTTTTCTACCTTCCCTATCATAAGGCAGCTTTTTGATAAAAGTCAGCACACTCTTGAGCTGCTTTAGCACA
The DNA here is from genome assembly GCF_964263255.1 of Lissotriton vulgaris. Classification (NCBI taxonomy): domain Eukaryota; kingdom Metazoa; phylum Chordata; class Amphibia; order Caudata; family Salamandridae; genus Lissotriton; species Lissotriton vulgaris. The sequence continues at coordinate 806,835,829 of NC_141695.1, read as the reverse complement.
GTCTGGCCCCAGCTCCACTGAATTATGTCATGTTTAGTTGATGAAAATAAGTGTTAGATTATTAATCCCCAAGAGGAGAAAACAGAATATCTCCCAATGGATAAGGTGGTCAGGAAGGATTACCTCCAGGCTGGTCTGTTATTTTAGCATTTTCTAGTTGCATGATCACATAGGGAAACAAAGCAGACTTATTCTGTTAACAGAGTGCCTGATCATGTTTATTAAACACAGATGACTGTGTTTGCCTGAGTATATATATTTGTTTTATGCATTTATACAGATGTAAAAGGGAAGAGGCGAGGGTAATAAAATCTAAGGTTACATTAGGATATAGGACAAAGCTGATTGGTAGTCGTGGTACATATAAACACACATCCAGAGCAACCAATGTCGGATTCAAGTGAAAAGGTTAAAACTAGTAGGCAATAACATGACAACAGTGCTCACATGGTAATTTGCACCCTGCTACCAATAGGGTGTAAACAGATTATATACCAGAAAGTATACACAATCCAACAACACAAAAGAAATGAAACCAAAGCGCGCTTGAAGTATAGTCCATGTACTTACTTGAGAAGGCGTTACAAAGGAAGTAAAAAATGTACAGCATTTTTTTGGTAGGTTGTGCCAAATATTCACATCGATCTTAATTGTTAATTTGTACACAACTGCCAGCCGACACATGTTTCCAAGGGTCAGTACAAGTTGTTGTGTTGTAAATAGAATCAGCATTACTAAATACATTTGGATAAAGTATTTTTGTGTGGTCAGTTAAAATAGAACTGTCCAAAGTGTTCATGCCTGATTACCGATGATGGCGGTCTTGGTAACAGCGTCTCTTTTCAGCGGTCCTCCCACCCGCTTCCTTGGCAGACCGACTGCCCAATTACGGCCAGAGAGAGGATACCGCCTTAGGACCACCGCTGACATTTCTGCTACAACTGCGGCAAAGGCAGGCCCATGGAGGCAGTCCCACCAAGCTTCCTGTTGGCTCAATTACAACCTGCCTTTCTGGCGACCTTTATCTGGCAGTGAAATCAACATAAAAGTCGCCGGAAAGGCAGGTAATGATGCGATATACTGCCTCGATTGCAAATGTGCCATTGTGTAATGTGACTGGTGCTCATGTCCTGCCCTCCAATGCTTTCAGGTCGGTGTGTGCACGGTTTCTCTTGTACCATGTAAGGCAAGGAAGCAGTGCACCCAATAAGCTGGAGAAGCTGTAGCATGGCCAGTAATAGCTTCTGGCTCATTACCAGAGCCCAAGTGTGCTGCCACCATGACTCTGCCAACCCCGTGGGAACCCTCTGATAAAGTGGGCGGAAATGCCATCAGCCTAGTGGCGATTTCTGGACCCTGCAACTCACACCGCCAACCCTGTGGGAAACTCCTGATACAGCGAGTGGGAATGCAGATGGTTTAGCTGCGTTTCCTGGACTGCAGATGCAGCAGGCTGGCAATCCAAACCGCCTAACTAATAATTGGCCCCCTAGAAAGTTTTGCAATCTAAATAGTAAAGAAGACTGTCTCAGTAACATTATGTCTTCCAAAAGAACAATTTACTTACCTTCGGTAACGCTTTTTCTGGTGGATACAGTAACCGCCTGTGGATTCCTCACCTTGTGAATATCCCCCTGCGTCAGCAACGTTCAGAAAATTCTTTTGTAGCACGCTGGCGTGGTCAACGTCATAGGAGCACGACGTCGCGCGGGATTCCGACTGACTCCTTATTAGGCCTACGTCGGCGTGATGACATCAGTTCCGCCTTTTTTCCGTGCCTTCGAGGCATCCGGACGGACCAATGACAGTAGATATATACATATACAGTGTACACATTACATAATATCCAAAATTATACAGTGTGTAGTCAATGTATGAAAAACAATATACACAAATATCTATATATATCTATATATACACATATATACATATAAATACATTAACATAATGACATAAACACAGGTAACGAAGAGTGGACAACGGGGAGGCGGGTGGGCATGTGAGGAATCCACAGGCAGATACTGTATCCACCAGAAAAAGCGTTACCGAAGGTAAGTAACTTGTTCTTTTGATCGATACATCTGCCAGTGGATTCCTTACCTTGTAAATAGAGTCCCACAGCAGTCCCCAATCCCGGATGAGGGTGTCCACTCTCCTATACCAGAAAATCCTGGAGGCCAGAACGCGCAAAGTGGCCGTCCTTCCTCACTTCGGAATCTAAGCAGTAATGCTTCGCGAAAGTGTGGAGGGAAGCCCAAGTCGCAGCTCTACAAATGTCCTCTACAGGAACACCCCTAGACAAAGCTGATGTAGAAGACTTTGCTCTAGTGGAGTGAGCTCTTATACCCTCCGGAGGGTCCTTACCCGCCAGGGAGTAGCAGATCTTGATGCATAGTATAATCCATCTCGAAAGTGGGCGCTTGTGCACAGCTCTTCCTTTTCTGCAGCCAGCAAATCCAACAAAGAGCTGGTCAACTCGATAGTCTCTTGACCTATCAAGATAAAAGCTCACCGCCCTCTTAGGGTCCAGGCGGTGAAGACGCTCCTCCTCCTTGGAAGGGTGAGGGGGAGGATAGAAGGTAGGTAGGGTAATGGACTGTCCTAGATGGAAGGGAGTTACCACCTTAGGCAGAAAAGCAGCCGAGGTCCTACGTACCATTCTTTCAGCTTGAATGGTTAAGAATGGGGGCTTTGAACTAAGAGCTTGAAGCTAACTTACCCTCCTTGCCGAGGTAATTGCAACCAAGAAGATCGTCTTAAAAGATAAAAGTCTCATGAGACACTTCTGCAAAGGTTGGAAAGGAGAACCCATCAGAAAAGTAAGCACAAGATTCAAGTCCCATTGAGGCACAATAAAAGGAGAAGGAGGAAATCTATTTGTAAGACCCTTCAGAAATCTTAGAACCACTAAATAAGGACGGTTGATCTGGCAGGCAGATAAAAGCCGACAAGGCTGAATGATAACCCTGGACCGTAGCCACAGCAAACCCTTGCTGAGCCAAAGTAATTGCAAACTGTAGAATATCAGACAACCGAGCCCTCAAAGGATCAACAGCCTTCTCCCCACACCAAGTAACAAATTTAGACCATCTGTAAGAATAGATAGATTTGGTGGAATCACGCCTGGCCGATAGAATGACATCCACCACGTCATGTGGAAGAGAAAAGGAATTCAGGTTGCCCCGTTTAATCTCCAGGGATGAAGGTGTAAGGTCTGGAGGCGGGGTGTACAACCTGCCCCTCCATCTGAGAGAGGAGGTCTGCCCTGAGAGGGAGACAGAGTGTAGGGCACGAGGAGAGGTGGAGAAGATCTGTGTACCACACCCTTCTTTGCCAATCCAGGGCGACCAATATGACTTGGGCCCGGTCTTGGCGAATCTCCCTCAGAACCAGAGGAATCAAGGGTATGGGAGGAAACGCATAAAGGAGTTAAGAGTCCCAACTCAACTGAAATGCGTCCCCCAAGGCTCCCTGCATCGGAAACTGGAGACTGCAGAATGACAGGCAGTGAGCATTCTCACGAGTGGCGAACAGGTCCACCTGAGGTGTTCCCCACGTCCGAAAGACGTGACAAACTATCTCTGGATGAAGCCTCCACTCGTGGTCGGCTGAGAACTGCCGACTGAGACTGTCTGCACGCACGTTCAGAACCCCGGCCAGATGATTCGCCATCAGACAAATCTGATGATCCTGAACCCAGGACCAGAGATGCAGAGCCTTTCTGCAGAGACACTGCGACCCTACCCCTCCCTGCTTGTTGACATACCACATCGCGGTGGTGTTGTCAGTCAGGACCTGAACTGACCTACCGCGAAGGGAAGGGAGGAAGGCCTTGAGCGCCAGACGTATCGCCCGCAATTCCAGAAGGTTGATGTGAAGCAACCTTTCCTCTGGAGACCAAAGACCCTTGATCTCCAGATTCCCCTGATGAGCACCCCACCCTAGAGTGGATGCATCAGTTATTACTGTGGCCACCGAAGGAGGCAGTTGGAAAGGCTTTCCTTGAGACAGATTACCCTCCACGCCCCACCAAGACAGATCCGCTGCAGTTTTCTCTGGAGATCCTGATAGACTCCCTGAGATCTCCTTTGTGTTGATACCACTACCTGCGGAGGCACCACTGGAGTGCCCTCATGTGCCAGGGTGCATGGTTGACCAGCAGAATGCAGGAAGCCATCAGACCGAGCAGACGAAGGACCTTCAAGACTGGAACGACCGCTCCATTGAGAAATAAAGGAATAATTTCCTGTATGTCGCGAATCCGTTGTGGAGGAGGGAATGCCCGACATACAGTTGTATCCAGTACCGCACCAATGAACAGGTTGCGCTGGGAGGGCAACAGGTGAGATTTGGGTGGGTATATTTATCGAAAAACACAACCTGTACAACAACTGAGTTGTGACTTGCAGATGATGAGGCACTTTCTCTGGAGATTCCGCCTGGATTAGCTAATCGTCCAGATAAGGGAATACTGGAATCCCTGACCTTGTGAGATGTGCAGTCACCACAGCCATCACCTTGGTAAAGACTCGAGGCGCAGTAGTAAGACCAAACAGAAGGACCACAAACTGGTAATGCTGCGATCCCACCGTAAAACGGAGATACTTCCTGTGCCACTTCAGGATCGGGATGTGAAAATATGCATCCTGCAAGTCAATCGACACCATCCAGTCTTCTTCCAGCAGCGCTTGAAGAACCTGCGCAAGGATGAGCATCTTGAACCTCTCCTGCTTCAGGTAAAGGTTCAAGATCCTGAGATCCAGGATTGGACGAAGTCTGCCATCCTTCTTGGGGATCAGGAAATACCAGGAGTCGCATCCCTGACCCCTTTCCTGCTCCGGAACTACCTCTATTGCACCTTTTCTTAACAGTGCCAGGACTTCCTCATGCAGGAGCATCAGGTGGTCTTCCGAGCAAAAACCCTGGCAAGAAGGGTAATTCTGAGGGAATTCCCGAAATTGAAGTGCAAACCCTTTCTCCACGAGATTGAGAACCCAAAGGTCCGAGGTGACCGATTCCCAATCCCGTAGAAAATAGGTAAGCCGACCCCCTACAGGACCAGCATGATCCGGAATGGCGGATCTAGGGTTGCTTTGCTGTAGTAGGAGGGGGGTGGGTAGAAGAAGAGGAGGAGACCTGACGTCCTCATGGACCACCTCTTTGTTTTCCCCTGTAAGATTTATACAACGGATTCTGTTGCTGCTGCTGAGATTGCCTGTAGGGCCGAAAAGAAGATCTTCCAAAGCACCTATATTTTTTGCCCACAGATCCTCTAGTTTGCAAACCTAAAGATCTGGCCGTAGCCCTGCGGTCCTTGAACCTCTCCAATGCAGTATCAGCTTTTTTACCGAAAAGGCCTGAGCCATCAAAGGGCAAATCAATTAATGCAGCCTGAACATCTGCAGAGAACTCTGAAGTCTTCAGCCAAGCGGCTCTTCTAGTGGCAATCGAAGATCCCATGACTCTAGCCACTGAATCTGCTGTGTCCATACCGCTCTGACCTGCTGAGCAGCAGCCTGCGTGTCAGAAACCACTTCATCAAAATTCTTTCGGTCCTCCTCAGGAAGCTTAGGAGAGCGCTGTTTAACAGTATCCATCAAAGCATGGATATATTGACCCAGTAAACAAGTGGCATTTGTAGATTTTAAGGCCATACTGCCTGACAAAAACACTTTTTTTGCCTTTTGGTCCTGCTTTTTGGAATCCTTATCACCAGGTACCTGGAGAAATGAACCTGCAGATCTTTTAGAGCAGGCAGGTTGTACTACAAAACTCTCTGGTAAGGGATGAGACGACAAAAATTCAGGGTCGCCAGGAGTGACTCCATAACGCCTTGCAACGGCCTTAGAAACAGCAGGAGCCGTAAGTGGTCTATTCCATACCTCCAAGATGGGATCTGTTAGAGTCTCAGTAAAAGGAAGAATAGGCTCAACTTCAGATGAAGGAGAATGGAGGACTTCAGTCAGAATGATCGACTTGTACTCGACAGATGGCAAAGTCAAATTCAACAAATCAGCAGCCTTTTTAATTACCACATGGTAGGGAGCCACACCTTTAGATGGAGCATCAGACACAGTGGCCAACTCCCTATCAGGATACAGTTCAAGACCACTTGCATCTCGAAGTTCGTCAAAATAATCATCCTGATCTTGAAGCTCTCCTTCTTCAATTTCAGCTTCCCCATAACTCTTCTCCTCCAAAAGGCATTGCGCCTTACGCCTCTACCACTCAATTCGAATAGACGTCGTTGGATCCGGAATAGACTCAGAAGGAACCGGAGCCGGCGTCTAATATGGAGCCGGAGCCGAACATGGAGCTGGAGCTGGCGTCGAACTTCGAATTACATCTCTAGGTCGTTCTGGAGCCGGGGAAGCCGTAACCGGCGTCGATGACCTCGGCGGTGCCGAGAGATGCCAAAGAGGAGCCGGAGCTGGCATTAACAGTAAGAATGGCGCCAGAGCATAGGCTTGGGGAACCTCCAAATTGTATGCCAACGGACCCATGGGACCAACCGGTGCTCCAGAGGGGTACATGGCTCTCACATAAACACCATACATGCCGTTTAAAAAATGCGATGGGTCCTGTCCTGGACCCGGAAAAGGAGGATACGAACCCACCGGCTGCTCCCGAGGAGGCTGCATCGGAGTCAACTCCTCATGTTCCACTTGTTCCTCAGGTTGGTGAACCGGAGTCGTTGAGACCTGAGGAACAGGAACTTCTTCCTCTTCATGTCCCGAAGATTGAGACGGATCCAGAGACGGATTCGACACCGGAGCCGGTGAATGCTCCAGAGACTCCAAAGGCGAGGCCTCACCTTCAGGATTCTGAACTGGAGAGGGAGATACCATGTCCTTACGATGTCTTCTAAAAGACAACTTAGTTTTAGAATCCGACTCCTTTTCGGAATGGTGCCTTGAACTATGCTTCCTTATCTTATGCTTCTTCTTTGACGATCTAGAAGCATGACCCGAAGTAGACTATGAAGCCGATCTCGACTTCGGGCGTCTCGATCTCGAGCTCTTTCTGGCATCCTTACCCTTCAATTTGGCAACAAGAAGTTTTGCTTCACGTTCCCGAAGAGCCTTTGGGTTCATCTTCAAACAGGATCAACAACCTTGGACGTCGTGATCCGAACCCAGACACCATAGACAGTCACCATGCGGATCCGTAATGGACATCATCTTTCCGCATGAATCACACGGCTTAAACCCAGTCTTCTTCGAAGACATCACAACAGAAGACAGCAACACGAAGAGATACAGAAAAACTCTCATTCGTAACAAAGTTACTATCAACTCAACAGAAGATCCCTCGAAACCGTTAGCGTCGACGACGCGGAAAAAAGGGAACTGATGTCATCACGCTGACGTAGGACTAATAAGGAGTCAGTGACGTCAGTCGGAGTCGCACGCGATGTCGTGCTCCTATGACGTCGTCCACGACGACGTGCTACAAAAGAATTTTCTGAACGTTACTGACGCAGGGGGATTCACAAGGTGAGGAATCCACTAGCAGATGTATCCATCAGAAACACTGGTTATGGTTGAAAGCAATACCGGAAATTTGTAGCCAACAATGTCTGGTTAAAAGTAGAAGTTGGGAATACAGGCCGTGATAAGACTGAGTGGAGTTATTTTATACTCCTGAGAAGTGGGAAAAGAACTTTCAAACGCAAAGACAAATCTGTGGTTCTGCAGAAGCAGACGTTACACATGCTATGGTTCTGCCAATCTTTGTCTTGCTACTAGACTCCAATCACAACTCACCTTGCGCAGATCTCTGGGGGTATTGACCTACATTCATGGGATGCATGTGCTCTGGGGCTGTTTTGACTCCCCAAACACCACAAAATAATACCTAGACTTCTAGACCTTGCTTCACTACTAGCAAAGCGATCGCTGACACAGCGATGGAAAGTTAGCCCCCCCCCCCTTTCAGGGAGCAGTCTCCGATGATGACATGGGGGAAGCAGAGAGCAAAGCATTTAGATCCAAAGTCACCAGAGGGAGGTCATGCACTCATTATCAAATTCCAAACATCAACATATGATGACTCACAATCGCCATATTTGTTCACTGAGCTGAAACACTCCACTTCATAGGCAACACAACTTTCTTTGTAAAGGTGGAGACACTGACAGAAAGTTCTATTTAATTACCCAGCACCTGGCCTTTATTTCAATCATTTATTTTATTTTATTTATTTGCAAAGTTTTATATAGCGCTGGCTAGACCCGGAGGTATCAGAGCGCTATACATGAAGATCAGCGAGTTACAGGGTACATAGTTACAACAGTTTGAATCAAAGAAACAGAGGGAGGAGGAGGGGGAGGGAAGGAGACACAAACGGGGAGACGAGGAAGACCATGTCAGATGACCAGCTGGGTAGGTGACGGCCAAGGGGCCAGACTCCTCCATAGCTGCATAGGACAGCTCCACCGGGCATCCACCAAGGTTGCTCAGGCTCCGCAGTAGGTATCTACATCAGTTGAATTAGTGAGTTACAGGATACATAGTTGCATTAGTTAGAATCCAGAGAATCACAGAGGAGGGAGGAGATCAAATGGGGAGACGAGTAAAACAATGTCAGATGTCAGGCTGGGTAGGTGACGGCCAATGGGCCAGACTCCTCTACAGCTGCATAGGACAGCTCCACCGGGCATCTCACCTCTTATTGGTAACTTAGACCTGGGTTTGTGGCCTCCTGGATATTGTTACATTTAATGCTTGTTGAACAATTAGTACAGGACTGCACTAATTGCCTCTTTGGCCACTTACACAGTATGAATGCCTTAGATTTGCCAGGTTTCAAGTTGGCTATTAGTTTAGTTTTGCCAGTATGTTATTGTCTTGGCTTAGTATATTGTGCACACTTATTTAGGTGATGCACCTTGCACTAATCCAGGCAACTCTTATGGTTATTTTAGTGGTTTTTGATAACCATAGAAAGCTCTCAAAGTGGCTGCTGTGGAGAGCAGCCTTCAGGCTCATCTTTAAGGAGTGCTAAGCAGATTGTTTTCCCAGTTTAATCCTGTAGTGTAGGTTAATTGAAAAAGAAGTACACAGTGTTTATATAAAAATACTTCTATTTATTACACAACACTTACTAAGACATTGGTATATCTTCTACCCAGAGTTATTAACACAATAGACAATACTTCAATTGAAATAAGTTAAGTAGCACACAATACAGTTGCCACCAGGGGGACACCAAACCATATATTAGGAGAGTGGAATGCAACTGTAAAGGAGGACGGGAATTGGACCAGAAGACCCAGGGACACAAGGAACTGTAAAGGTATGTACCCAGGAATATCACTGACTGTGTGCCGAGTGGGAACACAGTCCCATGCCCAATGGAAGTCAAGGGAGAAGTAGCAGTAGCAGTTTTGCAGAAATAGGACCTTTCCCTGAAGACTGCGAAAAATTTCCTTGGGAGGACGGAAGGCTGAAGAGTCATACCACCCATGGATGCCGCTGGAGACCAGTTAACCTACACCAAGAAAGCCAGTTACATAGGAGTGAAGAGTTTTCGGAAACCTCAGCAGACGACAATGACTTAGAGAAAAGTGCCTCTGAAGAAGAAGGTGAAGAAGTTTGTGGAATTCAAAGGAGGATTCTGGAAGTGAAGAACCTGCAACCAGAGGGGACAGATCTATGCCACTCAGGAGTGACCAGGAAGCACGAAGAGCAATGCCCACCGATGTTGGATGGTTCAGAAGTGTTGCTGGTGACCTTGTCGCGGCAACTGCGAGGACCAGGCGACACTGCGGAAGACCAGGAGCCATGAACAAGCTGTCCCACAGTGGTGACTAGGTGGTTGGTGTCCGGAGGGAGCACCAACAAGCCTCGGTAGCAGTAACTGGAAAGGAGGACAAAGAAGGAGCAACGTGGATACCAGCAAGGTCCAACTGACTCACTAACAGTAAGAGAGTGAGAGCAGGTCTCGACCAAGAAGGGGAGCCCACAGGAGCAGAAAAAGACCCCAAGAGGAACCACAGGCCGAAAGCACCGGATTCCCAAGAGGCCCTGAAGCAGCTTAACAAGAAGAAAGGCCCACGGTGCAGAGGATGCAGTAAGGACACTGATATTGGCAGGAAGAAATGCTGGACCTTCTTGTAGCCTGAAGATATCTGGAGTGCAGAGCCAACAAGCCTTGGCAACGGCAAGTCAACGCAGTGCACAAGGGTTCGGTCCCAGCAGTTATGAAGAGGGATACTGGCCTCAAAATTGCAGAGGACAGGTCAGGCCTCAAGGGAGTTGCAGAACCACCAACTGTGTTGCTGAGCCTCAGGAAGTCTGTGAAACACCAGGAGCAGCAGACCGGTCGGCTTCGAAGCGGTGCCTGCAGATGCAGGGATTGACTTCTACTCTCCAAGGGAAATTACTTGTTGTCCCTAATGCACACAGGTCTGGTGAAGATTCTGGAAGAAGCGCAGACACAAACGATAAATATGACTTGCAGAACAGAGAGATCAGGAATAGTAGGATTCCTCCGTGGTTCAGTCTCAGTTCGAGGCAAAGGCGAAGTGTCCAGACGGCCGAAGAGTGACGTGGTTTCACGTTTGAGTCTAGTGCCATGACGAATCTGACAAGCCACCCACAGGTAAGCTCTTAAGTACCCTAGGGGGAAGCATTGGAACGACTCAGGGGTCCTCCCCAGGGGAGAGGCGGGACGGAGGGGAGGATACTCCCATGTCCTTTGTTCAGTTTCACGCCAGAGTGGGAGCCAAGGGCTCCCTGAATTGGCTCAAACTGGGGTATGCAAGGAGGGCACCAAATGTGCCCTTCAAAGCAGTCGGTGGAGCTGGCAGGGCCCCCACCCACCCCAGCCCAATACACTAAATCCTTTCTGAGAGGTGGTCACACGTCCTTGTGACAGCAAACCTATTTTTCTACCTTCCCTAGCTTGAGCTTGGCTGAGCAGCAGGAGAAAATAATCTTGTCAGTGGTCGGCAGAAGCACTAGCTTGCGGTCAGACCCTGAAAGGCGGTCACTGGTAATAAAGGGGGTACCCCAAGGGAGCCACCTGTACATGGGATCATAGGGTGTTGGGGTATGATCCCAACATGTTTGATACCAAACATAACCATGTTTGGTGCAGCCACTATATAGTTAGGCATCTGGTAATGACTGATGTCCACTCTATGTGTATTAGAATGGCTGAACGCACTTACAAAGCCTGGAGAATCGACTACAACTTTTGTAGGAGTGTCCTGCTCAAGCACTGGCACCCTCACACTTATAACCATGCACACTGCCCTCAGGACCGAAGAGCCTGCCATAGGGGTGACAAAGGTTTAAAGTGCAGCGACCTAAGATATAAGGAAACATATCTGTTGTGAGAGGTGCAAGCACCAACTCACATAGGCTGCAATGGCAGGCCTGTAGTCACAGTTTAAGTGAACTCCCATGGGTGACAATACATGCTGCAGCCTGTGGGAGACCCCTGGTGCACCTATGCCCTGGGTACCTTAGTACCATATACTAGGGACTTACAAGGGCACATCAGTAGCCAATTGTGGATGTACAAAAGTACCTATCATGGTCAATTTAGGGAGAAAGCACAGTCCATGGCAACCTTATTAGCAGGATCCCAGTCAGACTAACTCAAAAACACACTGACACCAGGCAAAATGTGGGGGTACCCATGCTAGAAGGATCCTACCCTCAATGCATAATATATGTATATGCTGCAATGCCATATTGTACTTGGTAGTAAGCAATACACATTATGCTGCGACGTGTTTTCACTGAAAACACAAAAATATATATGTTTTAAATAAATAATTCCAGCATGCTCTGTCCTGGCAGTATGTTTATTTTCTTCCCCCCGGGTGGATCTCAAAACACTTTAAGAGTTTTCCACAGTTCTTTGATTTGATGTCTTAAACATTATGCCCTGAATGCATTCAACAATTTCTGTAACAATAACGATAGTATGAATAAACCCAAAATGGTTATATCTGGCCGAAAGATCCATAAAACAGATGCTGGCAATTAAATGGCACTACCAATGAATGAGAATGGCGCTCATAGTGTTACAGTATATAAGGCTGCGTCAGGATGGCGCCTATGCAGAACGCCGTCGGGGAAAATGAGAATAACAGGACGCGGCTCCACATAAAAACGGTGAGGAATTAGGAGTTGCGCTATTTTAGATAAGACGCTGGAGTAGACATATATCTAATTATGGCTCTTTCTCCCTCTCCTTTTTAGGTCTCGGCTAAACGCGCGGAAGCGCGTCCCCGCCGAGATCTTTTGTTAGCGAGTGTACTTCCCAGGAGACAGTTTCGGCCACGCGCATCCTTGGAGCCGATTTGAAACTGGAACCTGGGAAGCTCAAGCACCACACACGCATGCGCATACACACACACACACAAGCGCCCATGCACGCACGCACATACATACATACAGACACCCCCCCCTGACACATACACACACGTGCGCACACACACAAGTGCACCGAGGCCCTCCCTCCCTCCCCCGCCGTCACCGTCGCACACATACATACACACACGAGCATACACGCACGCACACACACACACACACACACACAAGTGCACCAAGCCCCCCCAGCCTTTTGGAACTTACCTTGCCAATGTCGGGGACTCTGCTCTCAGCACGCGGCGCCCAACCTCCTGCTGGCGCGGCCCCGGGGCTCCACACCGCTCACAGGAGCCCCGGGCACGAGACGCATTTGACTCCGCCTGCCTCCTCTTCCGGTCTGGACGTGGCCCCGCCCCCGTCACAGGCGACCATGCCTGACTTCCGGGGCGGCCGCGGCGGGATTCCGGGGGCATTTAGGATGCTCGCTCAGCTTGCACTGGTTTTTTATCTGGCTGAGTTTTAGTACAATGGTAATTATCTGCAGTATTGTGAAAATTATCATGCAATAAGCAGCACAAGTTTGCACAGGCAAAGAAAAACGAAAGTTGGGAAACTTCACAAACTTCAAAGAAACGGGCATTTGCAACCTTTGCTCAAAACAAATTTGCGCCCATCCCTATTTCGGTCTTGCTTTCGATTGAAGTATAAGATGCGTCATCTTTCATTCGCTCTGTCACTTTGGTTCTCGGCCTGACACCAGAGACGATAGGGAGCGGTGCGCGCCGCAGCGAGGACTTTGAACCCGGAGCCCAGTTAAGGCACCAGTCACCGCCTGGCACTCCACACCTTCTATGCCTTTGTTTCATTTCCTTCTGAAAGCGTTTTATTGTGAAGTATGCACAGACGCAGCTTAATCGGGTGAAGTATGCACATGTGCCCCAGATAATGTGTGGTTTGACCGGCCGGAGATTGGTACGCCGCACTTTCAACAAATTCTTATTAAAAGGGGAAATGCGTCCTAAAAGCAAAGTGTGTTATCTGCTGGAAGGAAATATCCTTGTACTGAAGTCCGGTTTAGAGCTGTACAAGAGAACAAAGCAAAGAGGCCGATGTTATGAATTCCTGAATTAGGTCTCGGCCTGCATAGGCCGGAGCCATGGGGCCGTCTATCGTGAGAGGTGGCATATTAAAGCGTTCGGCAAGTTCCTCATCCACCTGTACTCTTCTTTCAGGTAGATTTCCGAGGGGCGGGTGCAGCTTCTTCCCAAATAGCTAGAGAAAAGTAACAGTCGCTATTGACAGGCTCTAGTGCAGGAAGACACCCTCACTCAGTGTGTGGGAGGCATGGCAGTGGTTATGAAAAAGCATACACACGCTACAGATGTGATTACAAGAATGATTGTCAATGGCACAATTACATATGTACTATTTTAAATAGTATTTGCACAGAACCATTACTTTAATTGTGAGTAAACAGTTCAAGGTTCAAGAGTAAGGATTTTTTTGGCTTTAAACCTAAAAAAACTTACTGCAGATGTGATCACGTCTTTTGTGCTTGATCATGAAAAATAAAACGTTTAGGCTGGTATGTTATTCGCTTGCCAGATGTTATAGTAGTGTTGCTCGTGCTCACAGTGTTAAATTCTGCTAAAACCTTGGGTGGCTCATTTGACTGTGGATCTGTGTGTGAGTAGTGAGTGCAGTGTGCAGAGTAGTGAGTGGAGTGCAGAGTAGTGAGTGCAGTGTGCAGAGTAGTGAGTGCAGAGTAGTGAGTGCAGAGCAGAGAGTGCAGAGTAGAGAGTGCAGAGCAGAGAGTGCAGAGTAGAGAGTGCAGAGCAGAGAGTGCAGAGCAGAGAGTGCAGAGTAGAGAGTGCAGAGTAGAGAGTGCAGAGTAGAGAGTGCAGAGTAGAGAGTGCAGAGTAGAGAGTGCAGAGTAGTGAGTGCAGAGTGCAGAGTAGTGAGTGCAGTGCAGAGTAGTGAGTGCAGAGTGCAGAGTAGTGAGTGCAGTGCAGAGTAGTGAGTGCAGTGCAGAGTAGTGAGTGCAGTGCAGAGTAGTGAGTGCAGTGCAGAGTAGTGAGTGCAGTGTGCAGAGTAGTGAGTGCAGTGTGCAGAGTAGTGAGTGCAGTGTGCCGAGTAGTGAGTGCCGAGTAGTGAGTGCCGAGTAGTGAGTGCCGAGTAGTGAGTGCCGAGTAGTGAGTGCCGAGTAGTGAGTGCCGAGTAGTGAGTGCCGAGTAGTGAGTGCCGAGTAGTGAGTGCCGAGTAGTGAGTGCAGTGTGCCGAGTAGTGAGTGCAGTGTGCCGAGTAGTGAGTGCAGTGTGCCGAGTAGTGAGTGCCGAGTAGTGAGTGCCGAGTAGTGAGTGCCGAGTAGTGAGTGCCGAGTAGTGAGTGCCGAGTAGTGAGTGCCGAGTAGTGAGTGCCGAGTAGTGAGTGCCGAGTAGTGAGTGCCGAGTAGTGAGTGCCGAGTAGTGAGTGCCGAGTAGTGAGTGCAGAGTAGTGAGTGCAGAGTAGTGAGTGCAGAGTAGTGAGTGCAGAGTAGTGAGTGCAGAGTAGTGAGTGCAGAGTAGTGAGTGCAGAGTAGTGAGTGCAGTGCAGAGTAGTGAGTGCAGTGCAGAGTAGTGAGTGCAGTGCAGAGTAGTGAGTGCAGTGCAGAGTAGTGAGTGCAGTGCAGAGTAGTGAGTGCAGTGCCGAGTAGTGAGTGCAGTGCCGAGTAGTGAGTGCCGAGTGCAGAGTAGTGAGTGCGGAGTGCAGAGTAGTGAGTGCCGAGTGCTGTGTGCTTTTGAGTGCAGAGTGCTGTGTGCTTTTGAGTGCAGAGTGCTGTGTGCTTTTGAGTGCAGAGTGCTGTGTGCTGTTGAGTGCAGAGTGCTGTGTATTGGCAATGTAAATGACAATGCCATTTATTTATGATTTTAAAGAAAATAAAAGAAATGTCATGAGCAATGCCAATAGCTCTACCTTTAATGATGCCGAGACGATTGCATTGTAAATGCTTGTTACTTTACTCGTAGATCACGGACCTGTGACTCGTATACTGTCCATAGTCCCGGTAACATGCTATAAACGTAGTAGAATATTAGCACCTTTTGAAAACTGACCATCTCTAATACAGTTGAGAATCGGATGCATTTCACATCCTGTGCTGCTCTAAATAATCTTAACGTGTACTAATAGCTTTTACCCACATGTTTTATCAGAACGTAAGGATACTAATAGATGTGGTGGAAAAACGATAATCGGGAAGAAAAAACCTTTCCAGCTATGACATGGATCGTAGTAAGCGCTATACTTAGTGACAGCAGCTTTTTCCATACTTGACTCATAATTTTATTTGTGATTACAGACTAGGATACGAATACAGATATCTATAGATGTTGTATGAATAAGTTCGGGACGAAATAACATCTCCAGGTATGATTATAATGGCTTTAAACGCTATATATTTAGTGATAGTAGCTTTTGATTTATTATTTTAATTTGTGATTACAGACCCAGGATTTCACTACACAGTTCTTACATTGCTACCACAATTTCCTCCATCTACCATAAGAAAGTAGTATTACGAACAATCAGTCATCTTTAATATAGGTAAGACAGAGATGTTCTCATCCTACCTTTTAAGTTTTTCCAAATAACATTACCGGAGCATATTTTGAGTAGCTCTTCTCTTTACAAATGTTTAGGTTTTAAACGTCATGGAGGGACTTAGATAGCCGTACCTATGTCACACCGAATTTCAACTGTTGATACTACCTATAGTGTACTCGAGGTTGATTCTTTAATGCAAGAAGATGCATTGTTTCTCGATCTGTGGTTTATGGAGACAGGTGCGCCAGTAAGTTAATATCATTGTCTCGATGCGCTCATAGAAAACTAAAGGGTGAGTGAAACTAAGTGGACTATCGAAGACACATGGGGATTACACAAGTTTACATCAGCTATTGTTGGATAGAGATGTTTGGGAATTATAACGGATGTAAAATTCAAATTGGGAGAGTATATCACAATCATGGACTTTGAGTGAATAATGCAAGTTTACAATGCATACTTCAAACATGAGATGACCATGGAGAAACAAGTAATAGGTAAAAGGAGAGTCTTTTATTTATGTCGATTTGCAAGTGATCACTTTAAAGATTCTAAAGAGAAGGATGTGTATGTGAGAAGTTAGCCTGGCATAGGTCGTCCACTAGTTCTAGTGGGCACCTTGTACTAGTCTAATCGACCCTTATTGATGGTGGTTGTAAAGTCAACCTTCTAGAATGCGATCCTAGTGGTAGCATGAACCAGCAGTCTTCAGGCTAAGACTTCAGTAGGAGAGTTAAGCAAGTTGTTTTACCATATATAATCCCTTGAATACCAAATGAAAGGACACCATACAAGGTATATATCAAATATATATGTATTTAATCTAAACACAACCCCTCTGCACTCTTTATGAGGTCAGAGGTAAAAATACAATACAATTCACACAGTTAATATACGATAAGTTGCACAGTATTCGTTATGCCTTAGGGGCCTCACAAACCATATACTAAGAAAGTGGTATAAGTACCACGTGAGAGTTAGAAAGCAGGCCTAGGGCCTGTAGAATCGCTGGAGCTACACTAAGCAACCAAAGGTTAGGAAGTAGGAGACCCACGGGAGACGCATGCAGTGTCTAAACACAGGTGCAGGTTCCCATTGACTTTCTATGGAGTTCGTAAAAGTTACAAAGTAACAGTTTAAGGACACTTCCGGATGGACTAGGACGGAACCCTTTTAGACTTGGACACTAGGAGGGCCAATACCCTCAAGACTACCAGAGTACTCGTGTTACCTCACCCACGGAAGCCGGTGCATAGGTGTCTTTTGATGTCGGGTTTCGTCGTCGTTTTCTATGGAGAGTTGCAAAGAAGGGCTGCAGGCGACCAGGGGATAAGTGTCTGGGTGGATCCAAGGGTGGATCAGAGATGCGAAGAACCTGAAAGCAGAGAGGACAGAGTCTGGGTCACTAGCTCCTGGCCATCGATGATGGCCAGGAGCTGGATTCGAGCTGTCCCACGATGGACCTAGAGGACTGCAGCGTCGGTATCCGGATTGGACCCAACAAGCCTTGGCAACCGCAACCCACGCAGGATGTCAAGATTGGCTCTGTTGCAGACCAGCAAGGTCTGTGGCGCTTCTCCTTTTTAGGGAAGCAGGAGCAAGCCTGGAGCAACCAGGATCGCAAGTCAGATTCAAGATGGCAACTTCAGGGGGATCACTAGCCATGGGCAAGGAGCCGGGAAGACACGACAAGCACAAATGTAAAGCGGGGCCCACGGGACACTTGCGGAGTGTGGGGGCCTGGGCATCAGGTCAATTGATGCTCGGGGCCGGGGCTTCTCGTACCCCAATGCACAATTTACTGAGGCTTCAGGAAAGGAATGCAGGTAGCAAAATGCAGGAAGTCCAAGATGTCTGGTCCCACGTCTCTCGTGTCTGACACAGGTCTCAGCTTTGCTGAGGATGTGGGTCGGGGTCAGAGAAGTCTGAAGTCCAGTTCTTGAGTCGCAGAGTCTTTGGGTTCGGGCGGGAGCCTTGAAACTGCAGACCGGCAAAGTTGCTGTTGGTGCCTGTTTGAACAGGGTGGTCATTCCTTGACCACAAGGGAGATGTCTTCAGTCTTCTAGTCAGAATAGAATGTCGAAGGTCCAAGGGTTTCGTATCAAAGTTTCGCCCAGGATAATCTAAAGTCCTGGGGACACAGCTCCTATACTTATACTAACGATGGGAGCTGGATTACATGACTAGGTCCCTCCTATGGGTGGACCTGAGAAGGGGGTTACACCCCTTTCCCTTTGTCCATTTTCGCGCCAGGGCTGGAGTGCCCCAGCAACTGGTTTGAACCGGGCTATAAATGGAGCACCTTGTGTGCCCCAGGCAGTGTCTAGATGCATTCACTGAATGCAGCCCTCCCTGTCCCAATACACAAATCCCCTGGCTGGGGAGGTGCTGGCACCTCCCTGGACAAGAAACCTATTGTCCAGGCTGCCCTTGCTGGAGTTTCCCCCAGCAACAGGAGGTCAGACTTGTGTCTGTGGCAGCAGCATCCATTTTGAGATGCTGAGGCCCCGTTTAACTTACATGTCTTTTCCCTCTAGAAGGGTGGAATGCTACCCCCGCCGCCAGAATTGGCGCGGGGCGGGGGGAATGGGAGTAGGTAGTATTCCAAAGTGTTTGACAGCTTACACGACAGGTTTTGATAAAGCCAAAACATAGTAAGCATTAACCACGAGGATTATAATGCACTTAAGAGTATATGGTATGGCTATATCGTAGAACAGCTATAAGGAGATGGTTCAGAAAGCTGCTGAGGGGCTCAACTCATGCTAGGGCACCCTCTGACAAAAACCAAGCACTCTGCCTCCAGGATTGTCGAGGCCTACCATAGGAGTGGCTTAGAAGTGTATATGTGTCTATATGTAAAGGCAGATAAAGGTATACTATATCTAAGTAAGGGGTGATTACACCACCTTACCCAGGCTGTGTGAACAGACCTGTGGTGTCAGTTTGGAAGGCAAACCAGGGGTGGCACAATACATGCTGCAGCCCCTGGTAGGCCAAGGGTGCACCTATGCCCTGGGTACCTATAGTACACTATACAGGGGCTCACAAGAGTGACCCAGTAACCAATCTGGTATACACCTAAAGTGCATGGTATCAATTTAGAGAGAGAACAACTGGGCTGTGGGTCCGATTAGTAGGCCCACAGCCACATTAAAGTCGAAAAACCAGAGAATCACAGCAAAAAGTGGGGGTGACCATAGGAAGCAGACCCTCTCTCTACAGTGGACAATGACGCCCACCCGTAAACAGGGCTCATTTCGGAGAGCCAAAACCTGTTGGGGGACTGTGGCGACCTGCCACGTATTAGGAATTATGAATAAAGCACACACATTAGATCTGTCGGAATTGGGTGTATGGTGTTTTCCTTCTGCGAGTAGTGTGAAGCTATATATACTGAACTATGCAATGAATTCCTAAATAGATTAGTACCCTAGGCTATCACCAACGAGGAGAAGATAACTCTGGCCGCACTGATTTCCTAGGAGGAAGTTTTGTCAGTAATAAAACTACCAAAAAGCTCAAACGCCCCGGGTCCGGAATGGTACAATGCTCTGTTATACAATATTTTGCTCTGATTGGGATGGCGCTTTGTTAGACTTATACCAATCATTCTCCTCTTCAGAAGAATTTACCTACACGTGGCCGGAGCAGTTACTGCAATCATCCCAAGAGAAGAGAAGAATTTATCTCTCCAGAAAAATTATAGACTAATATTGTTTATTATTATAGATTGTGAAATATACGCAAAAGCCCTGGCCACATGCTTAGACAAGTTAATCCAGAAAGTAATTCACTCCACCGAAGTGGGTTTCATTAACAACAGGCTTTCTAATGAAAACAGGGCAAGATGGATGTCGGTCACTCGGTCGTGCGAGCTGGCTAGTAACACTCCCTTTCGGATGGCTTACCAGTCTGCAACGTAATGGGTCCTGAGGTCTCTGCTGTACTAGACTTCATATCGTAGAAATCCGCAATACTACCCCTGCGTTTTGGAAGAAGACTCAAAGATTTTAACAGCAACATAATGTTTTGGCGTTACCTCGCTTCAAGGAAACTACTTACCTGCTGGATTCTTTCCCGGCGGGTAGGACTCTCTGCGCACTGCTCCAGCAGCTTCGGCAGCGGTGCCTCTCTGCAACGACTTTCTGCCACCCAGTGTGAGAAAATGTCGCCAAAAGGGAAAAGCACTATCACGGCCCCCAGCATCACAGGACGCACTTCGCTCCGGGGCGGGAGTTCCTCGAAGATAAACACAGAGGAGGAATGCGCTGTGACGGCTTCAAGTCTGGGAGCAGCCACCCCCGAGGAAATACCACATACCGGGCACGTTCCTATAGAAGCGCCGGCTCCAGCTCCAACCACAAATCCAAGGCATTCAGTTCCTGTCATGTTTAAAAATTGGCAACTAAGAATAAGGTGCTTTGGTTTGCCCTGTTCCCATCATGCACTGGGACAGGAACAGACTAATTTGCATATAGCCGGGTTCTGAGCTGGGATGGTGCAGTGAGCTAAAAAACAGTGTTGGATCTAGCCCTGATCTCTTGGCTGGGTGAGAGTATTCTGCTTAATTCAGAAACTCTGTCCATCACCACCCCTTGTTGTTAAATATTTTGTCCACCATAAGCGTGGAAGGGTATACTCAGATGTGAGTCCCTTGCTCATTGCACCATCAGGATTCAAGCAAGCCGGGCCGACGACGGCTGAAATGCCAGAAACCGGTCCCCGGAAGCTTGTTTCCTTCCCAGTGTAAGAATTGGCTTGGTAGTTTGGTTTGCCCTGTTCCCATCATGCACTGGGACAGGAACAGACTAATTTGCATATAGCCAGGTTCTGAGCTGGGATGGTGCAGTGAGCTAAAAAACGGTGTTGGATCTTGCCCTGATCTCTTGACTGGGTGAGAGTATTCTGCTTAATTCAGAAACTCTGTCCATCACCACCCCTTGTTGATAAATATTTTGTCCACCATAAGCGTGGAAGGGTATACTCAGATGTGAGTCCCTTGCTCATTGCACCATCAGGATTCAAGCAAGCCGGGCCGACGACGGCTGAAATGCCAGAAACCGGTCTCCGGAAGCTTGTTTCCTTCCCAGTGTAAGAATTGGCTTGGTAGTTTGGTTTGCCCTGTTCTCATCATGCACTGGGACAGGAACAGACTAATTTGCATATAGCCAGGTTCTGAGCTGGGATGGTGCAGTGAGCTAAAAAACGGTGTTGGATCTAGCCCTGATCTCTTGACTGGGTGAGAGTATTCTGCTTAATTCAGAAACTTTGTCCATCACCACCCCTTGTTGTTAAATATTTAGGATTAGGGAAGCTACTCTAGAGGGTGACATGGCCAACCAGAGAGCAATCACAGATCTCATAAAGAACCAGAGAGAAGGTATTGTCTGGAAACTCACGGACCTTGAAAACAGAGCCCGTAGGAATAATCTAGGAATTTTGGGGGTCCAGGAAGGGATCAAAGGTTCGGATATTAGGGAGTTCGTGGTCGAACTGTTTAATCAAGCATTTCCCAAAGTCAAACAATGGGACTGGCAAACTGAAATCCAGCAGGCTCATCGTTTCTCGTTTAGGCAAAAGAAGCCGCGGGCCAAATAGATGACAAACCTCGCGGCGTTCTCATTTGTTTAAATAATTTTCTGGCCCGAGAGTAGATATACGACCTGGCCCGGCCTGATAGGAAGCGGAGGGGCAAGGGGTATGAGTTTTTTGTTACACCTGATTTGTGTCCTGCTACAGTTGAGCGGAGGTGGCAGCTCTGCCAGCTAATAACACAGTTTCAGTCTAAGGGAGCTCAAGCTTTCTTGCTCTTTCAATCTAAATTGAAAATTATTTTTCAGGGCCTAACCTGATTTTTTGTTTCTGAAATTCCACTTCAAGATTTTGTAGGGGGTAATGTTGCTCTACTGCTTTGTCTTTTTCTGTGGATCCTCAATATGTAATGTGTAGGGGGGTTGTGTTTTGAGCAGAAAGGAGCATGAATCTTTTTTTTTTTCTTGTTCTTATTTTTTGATGCTCTCTATCTGTTTTTTCTTCCCAGGTCTGTACCCCTTATTGATATTAGCAGCCTGGTGAGCTCACCGGGGGGTTTTGTGTTTTATCCAGCTCCTCCATCACAAGGACCTAGGTCCTGTTGCCTCACACAGGGGGTGGCGGGTTGGGGTGGGTTCAGGTGGGTGAGGTGGGTGGTTCGGGGCTGGAGCTCCGGTTTGGGGTGGGTTGCTTCTAAAATTTAAAAATTGCTTGAATCAATACTATAATCATGGCATTTTTGTATCTTTTGCATTAACATGGTTTGTTTAACGCTAGAAGGGTGGATTCATTTTGTTGTGTACGCGTTTGGTGGGTTTGGTTATACATGTGAAGTAGATGGCACAGGTTAAGATTTGATTAGCCTCTTGGAATATATGTGGGCTTAATGACGGTAGAAAAAGGGCACTGCTTTCAAAAATTATTGCGGCTTTACATGTTGATTTACTCTGTTTACAAGAGACCCATGTCCCGTGGAATGATCGGGCCTTCTTAGAATTCCAGGATTTGATTTAGTTGGCTGTTCCCGTCAGACATCCAAGATTAGAGGAGTTGCTATTCTAATGAGAAGGGGGATTGGTTTGTGCAGGAAAACGTCTCAAGATAATTCTGGGAGATGGGCTATTACAGAGCTGATAATTAATGATAGACCTTTAACAATATGCACGGTATACGGCTCAAATTTAGATGACCCCAAAGTTTTCCATTATCTGAATGTAGAGCTGGCACTATACTCTCATCCGATTTGCCTGTGTGGTGATATGAGCATTAATTTGCCCGCAAATTTTAATATATCATGTGATCTAAGATATGGGGGCAAGAAGCCTAGGGTTTTTAGTGCACTTCAAGCCCTGGTCCAAGAGCATTGTCTAATTGATACCTGGTCCTACCATAACAAGAATCAAGATGGATTCTTGTACTACTCGGCCCCCATAACAAAATGGTCTGCCTGGATTACTTTGTCATGACGGATCAGCTAGACAAGCATGTTTCCATTTGAGCCCCTCCTAGAATTTTATCAGACCACAATCCTCTGATTGTTGAGTCTCAGTTTCCCCAAATCCGTGGTCCTTCAAGTATCTGGACATTTGAAAGGAAGCTTTTAATGGAACAATCTTATTTAGATCACATGAGGATATGGCTACCTGAGGTTTTGAATATTAACAGGGGGACAGCCTCAGGCACCATGGTCTGGGACACACTTAAGAGGCTGCTGTCCGCGGAGAGACGGAGAGCTTCTCTGCTTTTCGCCATAAGATGATTCAAGAACAAATCACCAATCGTATGGAAGAGCTCAGAGTAGCAGAACTTAAGTTAATAGATGCTATTAAGGGTGGACAGGATTAAAGTCAGGCACTGGTTGCCAAGACTAGATCTAGTGTGCTGGAGTTCTTTGGCCAGGACCTAGCTGCCAAATTTTTGCAGTTTCGTACTGAAATGTTTGAGTTGGGTGAAAAGTCTGGCAGGGTTCTGGCCAAACGGCTCCAGCAGAGGAACTTGGTCAATTATACACTGAGGATAATGTTGGCTTAGATATAGAGGCTGAAGCAGGGACCTTTTTCAGGACAATAATACTCTTCTTCTTACATCCCAACAAAATGAAGTTCTATCTGCTCCTATAGAATGGGATGAGGTCGAACTCGAGACCAACTCTCTAGCTAATGGAAAGGCTGCCGGGCCGGATGCAATTCCGCTGGAATTTTATAAGCTATTTCGTCTAGCGGTTCGGCAGGACTTCCTGTCGGTTCTTAGAGATGCGCAACTCGGCTTTATCCCGGACTCTTGGACCCAGACTAATATCAATCTTTTTAAGAAAAAAAATAAGCGGAGCTTGACCCTTCCTCATTCCGTCCCAGATCACTCATAAACACTGATAGTAAAATCTATGCTAAAATCTTATCATCTACTAGGTTAGCTCTGGTTATCACTCCTTTGGTATCTATACGTCAGCATGGGTTTATTCTGGGCATGGATACGGCCGGTCATATCCGCCGAGTTATAGCATTACTGGACTGGGCACAGGTCACTGGCTCTCCCATCTGCTTGATCCTGTTGGACTCCGAGAAGGCGTTCAACAGGGTCGCCTGGGGATTTTTATGGGAGGTTCTTCGATGGAAGGGTTTCAGCCCTGAGTTTATTCTGGCGATTCAATCATTGTATATTGCTCCAGTAGCTACATTATCTATTTCAGGGCTAGTTTCAAATCCATTTAGAATTAGCAGGGGCACCCAGCAGGGGTGTCCTTGCTCGTCTCTCCTGTTTGCCCTATATATTGATCCCCTTTTAAAAAAAATTGAACAGTCATCAGATATTCTGCCGGTTAGGGTAAACTTCACAGATTATAAAGTCTTGGCCTACGCAGACGACATTGTTGTTCTGACCAAAGATGTTGCACTGGCCTTTCCTGCTTTACAGACCCTAGAAGAACAATAAGGCCAGCTTTCCGGATACAAACTCAATGTCACTAAAACCCAAGTCATTCAATCTTCCGCCATGGGCTCTTCTCAAGCTCCTGTGATCCATTCTGCAACATATCTAGGAGTTAAAATTACTGCCCTAGTAAGTGATATTCCAGATTTGAATATTGTACCAGTGACTGAGTCAGTTAATTCCACCCTGGTAAAACGGAATAATCTACATCTCTCTTTGTTTGGTAGGCTAAAGATGTTGGTTTTACCAAAGTTTCTATATCTTTTTAGAACCACTCCCTTGAGTTTTCTCAATGTAGCATGGCCAAGGCAGAGAGGACTTGTAATATATTTCTCTGGGTTATCATCGCTCTCGAAGGGCAGCAAAGTGGATGTGCCTTCCTAGAGAGCGTGGTGGTTGGTCAGTACCTAATCTGCTGCTCTATTTTTGGTCTTCATTGAATTCAACACTTTGGTTTACCTTTGTTTGGGGACAGGGTGGTGGTTTCACTATCTTGCAAACCTATCTATGAAATAGGACTAGGAGAGGAAGCCAAGGGGATTTTGCTGAGAATTCTTGAGCCAAGTAACTACATGAAGACCAGGTTCACGGTTATTGGCACAATGTTCTCTGTTTGGCGTAAGGTCCGACGTAAATGGTCTATTCCTAATATACATTTTTACACACCCTTTACAGCTGTCAGACTCCTACCCCTAGTCTTTCAAGATCAGACCACTTATAGATGGGCTTCTCCAGGGGTATGTATTAGCTTTAGGGGATCTAGCTCTAGATGGGATGTTGGCCCCGTTCCCTTTTTTAAAGGATAAATTTAACCTTAATATACATGACTTTTTCAAATATTTGCAGAATGCCAAACTGGAGGCTAAGTTAGGGCTTTCAGGTGTGGATACTACTCAGGCACTTGAACTTTCCAATCCGGTTTTAATTTCTGGAAGTCTACGCTCTCAATGCTTTATGGCTTTATTTCATTTGTATTATACCCCGGCTAAGATTTCAAAATGGTGAGGTAGCGGGGGACGCTTATGCCCGAGATGTGGACTCCCAGCTGCAAATGATATACATATGTTTTTTGCTTGTCCCAAATCAGGGCCCTTTCTTTTGGAAGTAGAGCGGTTTATTAATTCTAAACTTATGATATCAGTTACTCTAACACCTGAGATAGTTGCCTGTGGGGTCGAAAGTAACATCCCCCCGGAGAGATCCTGTCATGAATCAGCCCTTTTGCTTATTGCGATGGCTTTAGTCCCCTTTGTATTACGTGGATTAGCCCAGATGCACCAACCTTTATTAATTGGAGAGAGAGGATCCTGGCTCTTTACAATCCTGAGTCAGCAGTCTGGTGGAGGTGGGGAAGAAAGACGGGAATGGGGTCAGAAGATCTGGGCCCCAGTGGTGGAGTGGCTCAGTGAATAGTTTCCTTTTTGGGCTTTATCTCCTTTGCTCTGTGGCTTTATTCGGATTTAATGCGCCCTCTAGCTATGTTTCTTTATGTATACTGTCATCTGATTTTTTTGGTTTCTTTTCTTTGCCATGAATATTATGTTGTTTGTTTAGGTCTTTTTTCAAGCTCAATAAATTTTCTTTTTTAAGTTATGCTCCCTAGAAATCTAAAATAACTAAGCCAACGAAAATAAATCATAAACAATCTAATGAAAACACTAGACTATTTTGTCAAATAATTGAGAAGGCTTCTCAGTTAGTCTCCCCCTCAGTAGTAAGAACGTTAAATGCCGAAAAGGCATTTGACAAAGTATCTTGGCTCTTTCTCAAAACTGTCCTTAATAAATTTGATCTATGTGAAAATACCATCAAAATGGCAATGACCCCAGCTGAAATACATCCATCGTACGTATTTTATGCAGCACAGGCTCTGGATGATGGGAAAGGCAACCTCCCCTGCCTGTCCGGACGCAGAGTGGGCCCTCCTGCACACTGTAGGATTGTGCAGTAATACAAACTTTTTGGATCCAACTCCTGAATTGACTGGGTCATGTGTTGGGACACCCCATTGCAAGTGATCCTCGATTAGACCTCCATATATCAGCGGATTTTGAGGATGAAAGCTACACAACTGCCTTCCATGGCTCGGCCTTATCATGGCTAAAAGGGATGAAGCTCGCCACTGAAAAGATGTCGCACCACCCACAATTGCAGAATGGAAGCAATTTTTAGATTGGTGCCTAGATAGAGAAATACTGGTGGCCAGAGGCTGCCTCCAAAAGTACATAAAAAACTAGCAGTGATTGGCCGACTATAGGGATCTCTTCCTAGCACAATCCATAGACCTTGGACCTAGTTCTGGATGTGCAAATTCAATCCAACCATGGCTTGGCTGGCTGATGCAGCCCTCGCAGGACTCTGGGTTTTATCCTTTCCTCCGCTTGGGGGATCTCGGAAATATTGGTGAGTAGGTGAGGAAATAGGCTATGATTAAGGCTTCCAGGTTTTCCATTTATACGGACTTTCACAGATAAATAGAGACAGAAAACAATACTAAAACAAGCATTTACAATGCCGTTTCGCCTTTGGAGAAGTTAGAGCTATTGGCATTGTAAATGACAAAATGTGTATTTATGTGTTGGGTTTGAAAACAGATAAAAAATGGCATTCACACACGCACACACTCGGGATCCCTCATGTGTAGACAGCGGGTGAGATCGTTGGTGTTTTCAAATATAGAAGAAATGGGCAAAATGGAAGACTTTACTAAATGTGAATCTTTCCTAGTACTGATAAGATCCGTGAAATGTGTTTCCCTTCACTTATAATTTCCTGCTCATTTCTTTTGCGATACATAATATCCTCAAACAACGGAGCCTTCAAGGAAGCCTTAATTAATTTCATCCCAGAACCAACAATAAGCAACATCTGTCTCTGTCTTAGGCAACGAACATTTGGTATGACCATACAGACGTGGCAAGAACATTTCTATGTGGCTTGACCCACACGTAATCTTTGGCATGCCGGGATTAATCACAACAAGAAGAAACATGAACTTAATCTGGTGTGACCATCACATCTTCTCTTTGCATAACAACTTTGCAACTTGAAAAGCCCCAGCAGAAGTGACACGAAACTATGTCACCTACAGGCACCTTAAGAAATTAAACCTTTCAGCCCTTGAACATATCTCACTGAGACCTCATCTAACAAGCAATTAACGCAGATAGCTAATGTCTACAACTAGCCTTCTAATGGCTCCAGCAAATACCAAAGAGGGCGTTCACTGACACAAAACACAGAATAAGGACTCCTAAGATAAATGAAATGATAAAGAAGCAAAATAAACAAGAATGCCCCAATTGGTTCTTCACTGGTAGCTAGCTCCGCTTATGACTATTATGCTAGTCTGTAATATTCTATTATCTAGCAGGATGACTCAATGCGTTGAACATTCGACACAGACAAATGTAGCAATCTGAAGGTCATAAATTTGAATCCAAGGAAGACAGACTCGGTTTACCTTCTATCTGGGGTTACTAAATAGGCAACAGTTAAATATGTTATTCACAACACTTACAAATGGCAAAAGTATGACAGTAAACACTATATAAACAAATTATTTTCTGAGCTGGAAAAAAATGTGATTGTGTCTTTATGAAACCGGAGTTGGGACCATATAATAGAATCGCTCCCACTCTGCTTGCTCAATGTGGTTTGTTTGCAGAACATCCTGCATAACACTGCGCTGCTTGTTTAGCAAACACACCAAGCTTACCTGCAAACAGGTGCTAGATAGCTTTGCGTAGACAAAGCGTAAAGCTTTTTCAGAGTCTGGGCTGAGAACGTCAAACAAATTTACCACACACTTGATATCTGCTTCATCAGATGCACTGGTGTGTAAAATCCCTGTGCTTGTTTTCCATAACACCAATTCTGTACCTGACTACACCTACCCATAATGATATATCAGAGTGCATCAGTTACCTACGGATTCTATGACATGAAACAAGACAAGGTCTACAGCTTCATTTGTCAGAGAGCTCCTGGATGGCTTAATG
This sequence comes from Lissotriton vulgaris, assembly GCF_964263255.1. NCBI lineage: Eukaryota > Metazoa > Chordata > Amphibia > Caudata > Salamandridae > Lissotriton > Lissotriton vulgaris. The sequence continues at coordinate 806,807,454 of NC_141695.1, read as the reverse complement.
CAACATAATACATCACCCAATATGCCATCATAGTAGTCATCAACAAAAAAACCTTAGTCGGCAGCAGGAAGAGATGGGAGCCAAAACGTGTGCTATATAAAAACCTCATAACATAACCCGAGCCTAACCACAAAGTTAACGAAGTAAAAGATTTCTTTCAATTGCACATACGACGGGGGAGGAGATTTCTTCCCAGAACAGGCATGACCTAGCTAAATGGCCACACACCTCATACTCTCCCCATTGTAAAGGTGACAGCCACACTACCTAAAACTTGATTATATCTGACCAAGGGGCAATTACTTCACCACAAATGGACGTACCCTATTCTAAACAAAGATTCACGGGTTAAAGATGAACAAACCATCTATCACGCCTGGCGTGCAACTTATTGGGCAATCTATGACAACACCCCTGAACTACTTGTTGACAAAACAATCCTTTGACAGTTATGGATTTCAATGTAACAAAACTGGCTTATTGTGTACCATATGGTCTAAAACAGCTGAAAACAAGTTGTAAAAGGAAAGTCTGGGACTGCAAAAGTGTTATACTGTACCCAATGAAGTGACTTATTATCAGCACACTCGCCTAGCAATAATGTCCCAAAAATGACAACTAAATATAAAGTGATTAACCTACCTATGCGATTATGTTAATACTCACTTCAAAAACGGGTAAACACAGCCTACTGCGTGGTAAACCCATCTAAACCTGACTGGTCTCTACCTTATAACGGTGGCTCCGCTTTACTGGGGGTGACCTAAAAAGTTTAAACTTTACTAAAGGGCGTTATAGATAGCACATATGACTGAAACACAGGGACCCTTTCCCAACATAAAGCCGGACTTCCAAACAGTGACAGTCATAATAACAAAAGTGCAGGCATGCCTCACATGTAATTCAACCTTTCCGTTACCTGCTGGGAGGGCAGCTCTACGTGCAGGGATCGCGCCGAAGAGCTGGGGAGAACCCCGACTGGGGCGGAGGAGGTGCCTGACAGTTCCTCTCTGCCGCCAGCTCCGCCAGGGAGCACCGCGGAGCTCAGCATCCTGTGCACGAGCCTCGCATCCCGAGTGACACAGCACTTGACAGCAGGGCTCGGGGGAACACGGGACGAGCAACAGAGCAGAGGGGCCCTCAGCAGCAGGCGATGCTGCGGCCGCCCGCCGTTAGCGCACCAGCACCCAACGCTGCGGGCGCCCGGCTCCCATTGGCAGTAGAGAGCCGACAAATTCCGGGGGCGTGGCCTGCCAAAGAAGAACGACAAAAGAGAAATAGAAGCTAAAGGAGGGCAAGTGGGTAACGTTTACGGCCACCCAGGTAAGTTAAAAATGCTAATTCAACAAATGGCGCAATCATGATGAAAAAATTCAGTATAAATAATATATTATTAAAATCTCTCAAATATTTGAAAAGTTCTTGTTAATATGTAGTGAAAACTCCACTTTAAAGAGGCGTAAACATATTGATATATACGGGATACACATTCAATAAACATATCATTATTCCTACACTAGGGTTGCTAGCTCGCTTTTTTTATTATGCGGTTTCCACATACCTAACTGTAGTGGATGTACTAAACATGAAAACAGCTTTTAAGATGGCCACCATATTTCCAAAGCTGTCCCGAAGATGCTATACCTGTGTCCTTCTTTTGTATCCATTAGAGAGCGAGACTTGCATCCTCTACCTGCCACTTTAAGTACATCTGCATGCGAAATCAGGGGCGTGGAAAAGAAACTCGTCTCGGCTTAGGGCCGACCAATCAGCTTTAAGTATTAAATCAGAGGCCAGACCCTTGGACTTTAGTGACAGTAAACAAGCGACTTTGGGGCAGGGATAAAATGAAGATTTGAAGTTGGTGATTGGACAATAAGAGTGACTCACGGATCTAAACCGGTCGTAAGCACTACCCTTATGTCATTTTATTTAAAACTAACATGTGATGCCGCCCTAAAGCGGATCATGTGAATTTGATTAGGAAGTACCTAATCAGGCTGAACATTGTGGCCAAATTACTCTGCTTACAATTTGTGCGGGGGAGGGAGGAGGCACGGACAGTGGGCGGGAGGGAGGGAGAAGGCAGGACAACGGGAGGGAGGGGGATTTTATTTATTTCTTTTATTTATGCATATTTATATAGCGGACTTTACCCGAAGGCATCGAACACGGACAGTGGATGGGCGGGAGAGAGACGGCTAAAAAAACAAGGCCAAGGGAGAGAGGGAGGGCGAGGACATGGGAATGAATGGACGGGGGAGGGATGGGAGTGCGTGTAGGGATTCGGGGGCGTGCTTTTCGTGCTCTCCCCTTCCCATTGGCTGGAAGGTAACATTCCAGCCAATGGGAAGAGGAGAGGTCGGGGCTTAAAAAAGACCCAGAAACTCCCCCGAATCGCGTTTTCACCAGAAAGCATGATTGACAGCCTCTGTCTCCCAATGGCTAGTCTCCATTTATGGAGCTAGCCAATGGGAAACAGAGGCGGTCCGAACAGCCATACTGTTGACAAAAGTTTTCGATCTGGGAGGGGCACTGCATGCCCTCACCAGGTCGAAACCTAAAAACAGAAGTAGGGGGGTCTAACCAAGTTAGGCAGCATAGCACGTGACATCACATTGAGTGACATCATTGAGCGCAACATGGCACGTCTCATCACAGGAAGTGGCATCAAGACCCATGACCTCAAAGGAATTGACATCACAAAATGTGACACAAAATTGTAGACCTCACACTTCTGTTTAGCCCAACTGGCAGATGAAGAATTGCAATTCCAAGGGATAACAGCCTTAACCTGTGGGCTGCTTCCTCTATTCCATATTCCAGATTGCCTAATCAAAGTGGAATACAGTTTCCATTGATTTAAGGCTGAAAATGAATGCTTATGAGTAAAATAAAATAAAGTGCTGCTAAAATGCCGCTAAATTTCCATATTTGTGCCGCTAAATTTGAGAATCCATGCCGCTATATCCTGGGGGGTCTGTTTAAGAATCACAGATGGGTCAGAACAGGATCCACAACCTAACCTTTAACATATGGAATAGAAGCAGCCCATCTAGATCACTAAATGACCAGGTCAACTTTTTGAAGCTCATTACATCCCTTAGGTTACCTTAATGAGTTGTTTTGGCATCTATATTCTCCCCAATTACTTTTTGAGCAAAATGCCCAGCGAGTTAGAGATTTTTCCTTTCTAAATATGGCATTATCCTAAAAAAAAAAAAACAGACACAAAGAGGGAAGTCTGTTTTTCCAGGGAATAAATGGAGCAGTAGATGGGAATCCAAAATAAATAATCCCACACAAATGTATCACAATGTTCTACTGTAGTATCGGACCGACTAAATCTGTCCCTGGAATCTAGTTTTTCCAACCTGTGGGCCGGTGAACAATATGGCTATAGGTCGTGGATTAAAAAAGGCAATTATAGGGCAGGCTAAAATTTGCCAAAACAAGCACACACAAAAACACGTACACACATCTGAGGTCGCCCTGCGAAGAACATATTAACCATCACATTTGACCCACGTGTCTTGCGGTATTACCGTCATATCCTCAATATAAGATGATGGTTCTGTTATGTTAAATTACCCACATGAAGCATATAAAAGGCAATCCACTGTGCAATGCTAATACCAAAATGAGTGTTAATTGTAGAGCGCACACCTTGCGCATATGGGCACGCTTGTAAACAGCCTCACATCAAGTACTCTCAATTTCCAAATCATCAGAGCCCCCAAATCCCCCAACTCTAAACACAAAGGACCATGGACAGTGAACATGGCTCCAAATTACTCCCTGCATAAGAGGTACTTAAAGGCGGGATTTACCTAAACTGCACTGGGGCACCACTATGGCAGACCCACGGCTAGAGAAAAGGAGGGCTGTGTAATGGGGTACCATGATACCCATGCCCCTCAGGCAATCGATGAGACTATAGGTCTTAAACTGGAACCAACAGAACTGCTTTAGTACAGCTCATGACCGTATCAAAAACAATTTTTAATATAAATTCACGTAGATGCTACTCGAAGAGCAGCCCGAGTTTCTAACTCGGGTAGGCACCTAGACTCCTACTGATAGGCCTTGAAAACTACCCTCTAAGACCCACGGAACTTACCATCTGGCCGAAACTCAAACTCAAGAAACTCGTGACCGAACTTTCCCTTATGGCCCACGTAGTATCGCAGGTAGAAGTCGCTCCCCATAGCCACCACTCTCAGACTCGCAAGAGGAGCAGCCCCGCCAGCAGAGCACGCACAGGCATCAACGGTCGCAGTATACTGACGTCAGAGCGTCTCATCTTCAACACAGAAAGAAGGCCAACAATCCTTAGAAAAACGTTCGAAAGTAGACAAACGTACAAAGTGACCACGAGAGGATGGAAATTCTTGTCACGTTTCTGTCGTAAACTCAGCAACTGTTTTTGTAACAAATATACTTTCATGAGGCTAGTAACAAATGTGATAGAATAAACCTAAAGGTTTACATTTAAACATAGCTACCAAGTTTTCAGTACGCACCTGTGATCGACATGGCAACATTTTAGGGAGAAAGAGGAAGATTCTAAAAAAATATAACCAGGAGAATGTATTTTCTCATTAACCCCGATTCGAGGAGAAGCAATTTTCAGGCAGAAAACTGCAAAAAGAAAGCAATTATTTTGCTACAAAAATCGGGCGCCTCCCGCCTGTATCAGATTGACGGGGGTGGGATGGGAGTGCGTGTAGGGATTCGGGGGCGTGCTTTTCATGCTCTCCCCTTCCCATTGGCTGGAAGGTAACATTCCAGCCAATGGGAAGAGGAGAGGGCGGGGCTTAAAAAAAGACCCAGAAACGCCCCCTAATCGAGTTTTCACCAGAAAGCGTGATTGACAGCCTCTGTCTCCCAATGGCTAGTCTCCATTTATGGAGATATACCAAGTTAGTTCTTAGTGTTGTGATAATAAATACTAAAGTATTTTCATAAACACGTGTGTGGTTCTTTCTTGTGTGAAGGCTTACTGACTGACTATTGTGGTAAATGCATCAGCTTTACACCCTCGTGGACTAGCCTTAGCTGCTCTCCACAGGTACCCCTTGAGAGCTTTGGTTATCAGGGGGGACCTAAACACTATCGCTATGGGTTGCCTGGACTCAGTACACAGTGCCTCACCATAGGTTGACACTATATGCTGAGCCAGCCTCCTACACCAACCTATTTGGTTGGAGGTAGAACGTCAGAATTTTAAAAAACTACAACCTAATTTCACTCTGTAGATAGTATCACTTTTTTGATTGGATAAATATATCTATTGACTCAAACTCAGCCAGAAAGCCTCTGTCATACCGGAAGCTGATCTGAGACTATGAGAAGCGTCCATGCACGAAAGTGCGATCAAGAGCAACTACTGGATGCTCGTAATACTTATTTTGACACACACAACAACGCGATCAACGCAGGCATCAGATCCCATTAAGGACCAAATACATTGCAACACCTTTACATTTCCCTGCCTCCCACGGCCAGGACAGAATTATAACCGGCACAGAGGTCCAACGACTCAATTTTGTGTGAATACAGCTCTCAGGAAGTCGTGGGTTATTCCTAGATGACAAAACATCAGCTCGATCAAAGAAATGAAAATGAAAACACAAGAAATTACTGCAGACTATTATTGTACGAAGTCTTGTCTTAAATAAAGCAAATATTGAAAACCGTATGCTCGGAATGCATTCAACTGACTTTCAATTCAGGCAACTCTAGTATCCCTCATGTAGATTTTGAGTTAAAACAAGAACAGTAAAAAAGGCAAAGGGGTGTCTCCAGAATAATGAGTTTAACTGTGAGACTGTTTCAATGCAAGGAAAAGTAGCATATATATATATATATCAAATCGGTGGCTTGACGGATTGATCTATTTTTTGCAGGTTACAGCCCATACATCTATCAAACGGAGGAAAGAACCTTCCATGCCCTAACCCAGAACTACAACCATTCGCACCAAACTGGAGAAACAGGTCTTAAGTGTGAGCGTCTTTTTTTTTTTTCATTACCGTATTCAGCATGGAAATTACGTATTCCATAATCAAATGGGTAAAAAAAAAGGGAAAACAGATACCTGTTTCCAAGGATTCTTTAAATGCCACGACAAGGAACGGACATATTGGAACAAAAAAAAAATCGCCATATTTACTATATAGATTTTTCAAATGCCTGCAAAGTTTATATTCTGCTTTCTCGTACATGGAGATTCTCCAACTCTTCTTACAGAGGAAAGCATTTCAGCATGTAATGAGCAGCACGCACACCTTGCTCACACTTTATGTCTACGCTGTTGAAGACGCTGTATGCTGCGGAAATGCGTCTAAATGGAAAAGGTGCAAAGATACTGTGAATGAACAGTCTTGTAATCCTCAGTTAACCACTGTTTGGGATGAGCCTAAACAGCTCGTAATGTGTCTTTTCATACATTTCCCCTCCCCCAACTCAGTCTCCATCAGTAGCCACGTTATCGCTGGGTTCCCCTTTTGGCCCAACGCATGTTTCCTGTCCACTACGCGCCTCAGCTCGTGTGCTCAAACTTTAGGAAATTAGTGTATTCCTATAAAGGCAGGAGGGTACTTATAGGTTAAACAATTAATACAATGATAGACTGGGATCACAGACAAGCCGTATTGACCTTGTCAATTAGGGGGACCCCCCCCCCACAGCCTTAGCAGTAAAACTTTATATGGAATGGCAAGGCGGCGCAAGCAGGAAACAAAGATCGGTGCAAGTTAAAAAAGTAGCACATGTGAAAATCAGTCTTAAAGAATTAAAAAAGGAGTGACTAAACAATGCCCTAAAATGGCTGCAGTGCATGTTTAAGAGTGGTTGGTCTCTGCTCTTTGGGAGGGATAAACCCGGGAAGAGCTAGGACGTGTGCATGCCATGGACAAATGGGGAGAACAATTAATGGAGAGACATGGCAGCAAGCAAATCTTAATCCTATGGGCGGGCTGAAGCCCACAAAGATGAACAAGTTACTTACCTTCGGTAACGATATATCTGTAAGAAACATTAGTTAGTGTTAGATTCCTTACCTTAGAATATCCCCAGGCGTCAGTCTGGATCCGGAAACTTTTGCGTAGCAGTACCCCTGCGCGTCGGTAGGCGTCGTCTGCAGGCGTCCCCTGCGGCTCCGCGTCCGTCGTCGGCGTCGTGCGCCGTGATGACGTCGCTGGAGTACATAGACGCCGCCTCCGCGCGCTGACGTCAGTTCTTTGCACACAGCATTTCCGCGCCAGGAGACGCAGAGCCATGAGAGAACCAACACTGGTGCCATGTAAAAACTAGGGCCCTGAAAGGGATGACCTTAACCCTAGGTATCAGTTCGCAGAACGGGGAGGATGGGTGGGTTCGGTAAGGAATCTAACACTAACTAATGTTTCTTACAGATATATCGTTACCGAAGGTAAGTAACTTGTTCATCTGAAAGAAACACGTTAGTGTTAGATTCCTTACCTTAGAATACATACCCCAGCAATACCAACCCCGGTGGTGGGTCTGCGAACCAATACAACTACACCAGAAAGTCCTGGAGGACAGAACGGCCAAAGAAGCCATCCCTCCGGACTTGGCTGTCCAGGCAGTAGTGCCTCGCAAAGGTGTGCAGCGAGGCCCACGTAGCCGCTTGGCAAATGTCCTGCAAGGGGACTCCCCGGCCCAGGGCAGTGGTAGCCGCCGTGGCCCGAGTGGAATGGGCCCTCAGCCCAACAGGAGGCTCCTTCCGAGCCAAAGAGTAGCACGCTTTGATGCAGAGGACGACCCATCGAGAGATGGTTCGTTTACAGACCGCCCGTCCCTTCTTCGCACCCACGTAGCCAACAAACAGTTGGTCATCCACCCGGAACTGGCGTGTGCGATCCATGTAAAATGAAAGCGCACGTTTTGGGTCCAGACGATGGAGCCGCTCTTCATCCTTCGAAGGATGCGGAGGCGGGAAGAAGGAAGGGAGGGTAATGGACTGCCCGATGTGAAAGGCCGAAACAACCTTGGGCAGGAAAGAAGGCCTAGTCCTCAGAACCACCTTATCAGGATGAATGGACAGGAAAGGAGGTTGGACAGAAAGAGCCTGGAGCTCACTCACTCTCCTGGCAGAGGTGATGGCAACCAGGAAAGCCGTCTTTAAAGTCAGGAGACGGAGAGGACAAGAATGAAGGGGCTCAAAGGGAGCACACATTAGAAAGGTCAGAACCAGGTTCAAATCCCACTGAGGCATCACAAACGGAACAGGTGGAAACATGTGAGTGATGCCTTTCAAGAATCGAGTTACAATCGGGGATTTGAACAAAGAAGGCTGATCAGGAAGCCTTAAAAAGGCTGAAAGGGCAGAAAGGTAGCCCTTGATAGTGCCCAAAGCAGAGCCCTGCTGGGCAAGAGAAAGAAGAAACAGAAGAACCTCCGAAAGAGGGGCAGAAAGAGGATCCACAGCCTTTGCTGTGCACCATGCCACAAATCTGTTCCACCGACAGGCGTATACCGACTTAGTGGAGGGACGCCTGGCTGCCAGAATAACATCACAGACTTCAGGAGGCAAGTCAAATGGCCTCAACTGTCGCCGCTCAATCTCCAAGCATGGAGGTGGAGACTGGACAGGTTCGGGTGGAAGACCGTCCCCTGCTGCTGCGACAGAAGGTCCTCCTGAAGGGGCAGGCGGATCGGGGGACCGACTGACATGTTGAGTAGCTCGGGATACCAGTATCTTCGAGCCCAGTCCGGAGCCACAAGGATAACTTGGGCCCGGTCGCGCCTGATCTTCTTCAGCACTCTGGGCAGAAGTGGTATAGGCGGAAAGGCGTATAACAGACCGCAACTCCACTCGCGCCGAAAGGCGTCGCCGTGCGAGTGCCGTCTTGGAAACTCCAACGCGCAGAACTGATGACATTGCGCGTTCTCTTCGGTGGCGAATAGATCTAACCAAGGCTCTCCCCATTGCAGAAAGATGCCTTGCGCCACGTCCGAGTTCAGACGCCATTCGTGATCCATCGAGCACCGACGGCTGAGTTCGTCCGCCCTGGCGTTCAGAGAACCTGCCAGGTGTTGAACCGTCAGAGTCACGCCCTGACGTTCCAGCCATTGCCAGAGGCGCAGAGCCTCCTGGCAAAGGGTCCACGACCCCACACCGCCCTGTTTGTTGCAGTACCACATGGCGGTGGTGTTGTCGGTGAACACCTGCACCACACTCCTGTTGACAAAGGGGAGGAATGCCTTCAGTGCCAGACGAATCGCCCGCAGCTCCAACAGGTTGATATGGAGCCGGGACTCCGCCGGAGACCAGATGCCTCTGATCTCTGCCTCTCCCAAGTGGCCACCCCAGCCCTGGAGGGACGCGTCCGTCACGACAACGTGCTCCGGTTGGGGAAGGGAGAGGGACTTGCCCCTGACCCAATCGCGGTCCGCAAGCCACCACTGCAGTTGTCTCGCAGTGCCCTCCGAGATCAAGACGTGGTCGGACAAGTTGCCCTGATGCTGGGCCCACTGAAACTTCAGGTCCCACTGCAGAGCCCGCATCCGCCACCGAGCGTGATGCACCAGAAGGATGCAGGAAGCCATCAGTCCCAGCAGCCGCAGCGTCAACCTGACCGAAACCCGGGATAGCGGCTGAAAGATGGGAATCAAAGCCTGAATATCCCGAACCCGCCGTTCCGGAGGATAAACCCGAAACTGCGCCGAGTCCAGAACCGCTCCGATGAAAAGGAGCTTTTGAGAGGGACACAGGTGTGATTTCGGCACATTGATGGAGAACCCCAGGTCGTGCAAGAGGTCTGCCGTCATCTGAAGGTGGTGGACGACTGTCTGGGGCGAGCCCGCCTTCAACAACCAGTCGTCTAGGTAGGGGAAGACTGAAACCCCCAACCTGCGCAGATGGGCTGCGACCACCGCCATCACCTTTGTGAACACCCGTGGGGCGCTGGTAAGGCCGAAGGGAAGCACGATAAACTGAAAATGCTCCTGGCCTACCGTGAACCGCAGGTAACGCCGGTGGGCCGGCAGGACGGGGATGTGAAAATAGGCGTCCTGCAAGTCCAACGCTACCATCCAGTCTTGTGGGTCTAGAGCAGCCAAGACCTGAGCTAACGTCAACATCTTGAACTTCTCCTTCCGGAGGAAGCCGTTGACGTTCCTTAGATCCAAGATAGGACGTAGGCCCCCCTTGTCCTTCTTGGGCACCAGAAAGTAGTGGGAATAACAACCACGCCCTACTTCTGGCCCAGGAACGCGCTCGATGGCCCCCTTGGCCAAGAGGGCCGTAACTTCCTCCTGCAGAAGCGTCAAGTGGTCCCCCGACACACGGTGGTTCTGCGGTGGCATGGCTGGAGGAGAGGTCTCGAAGGGGAGGGAGTAGCCCCTTCGGACGATTTGCAGCACCCACCTGTCCGAAGTGATCGTGCGCCAGTGAGCGTGGTGATGGCGAACCCTGCCACCCACTGGCGTCACATGGGGCCGAAAGCACGGACTAGGAGGATTTTGGGGTAGATGCTGCGGGGGAAGGTGTGGTCTGACCCCGCCGTTGTCCCCGACCGCCACCACGGCGGTTTCCACGGCCGCCACCGCGTTGGAAGGATTGTTGCGGCGCGTGGCTGGCAGCACGTGTGGGGGCGCCCCTTCCTTGGCCACGAAAGGGACGAAACGAACCCGGTTGCTGACGCTGGGTCGAGAGACCCAAGGACTTGGCCGTGACCCTGGAGTCCTTGAAGCGTTCCAGCGCGTGGTCCGCTTTGTCACCGAACAGGTGACAGCCATCAAACGGCATGTCCATCAGGGCATTCTGGACATCAGCCGAAAAATTGGCGGATCTCAGCCAGGCGTGGCGACGAATCGCCACCGTCGTAGACATAGCCCTGCCCAGCGAGTCGGTCGTATCAAGACCACACCGAATTGAATATTTCGCTGCATCTCGGCCCTCAGCCACAGCCTGACCGAGCTTTGCCCGCACCTCCATGGGGCATTCTGGCAGCAGCTCCGCGACCGTATCCCACACAGAGTGGGTGTAGCGGCCCAAGAGGCAGGCGGTGTTGCAAGACCGCAGGCCCAAACTAATGGACGAGAAGACCTTTTTGCCAAACTGGTCATACCTCTTGGATTCCCGGTCGGGCGGGGCCGACGGGAATGCGGACTGGGAGGTCGAGGCCTGGATCACCAGACTCTCAGGAGTGGGGTGGGTAGACAGGTACTTGGGGTCGTCCGGACAAGGACGGTGGCGCCTGGCCACGTTCCGATCAACAGGCGCACCTGAAGCGGGCCTGGACCACGTGCCCAACAGAACGTCAGACAAGGCTTCATTAAACGGCAGCAGTGGCTCCACTGGGCATGACTGCGGTTTGAAAACCTCGGTGAGGATGTTAGGCCTCACGGCCGCGACGGGGAGCTCAAGGTGTAAGGCCTTGGCAGCCCTCATCAGCACCACAGAATAGGCAGCTCCCTCCACCGATGCCACGGTTGGAGGAGAGATCAAACCAGGGTTAGGGGAGTCGTCCAAACCACTGGCATCCCCCAAGTCACCTGTCCAGTCCGGGTCATACTGGCACTCGCGAGCCAGAGGGTCCTCGGACCCCTCCCAACCTTCACCGTACTCCTCATCCTCTCCGTATTCGGAGTCAATGATGAAGACCGGCTCCTCGGGGTTCATGGGCCCCATCGGCGCCGGGACCGGCGTCGTGCGACGCCCGTCCGGCGCCGCGTCCGGCGTCGGAGAAGGTAAGGGGACGGCGCCGCCCGGAGCCGGCGTCGGAACCCCACCGCCGGCCGGAACCGGCAGTGGAGAACCGGCGCCGCGCGGGGGCGGCGTCGGGGGTAACCCCGATGGCAACGGCGCCGGGGAGGCCGGAAGACCAGCCGGCGCCGATCCCGAAGGCCCCTGCGGCGCCGGGGTCGGAGCCGTCGGCGGCGCCGGGGCCGGAGCACCCGACGGCGCCGAGGCAGGGACACCCGAACCGCTAGGGCCCCCAGACGGTAGCACTGGGCCCGAAGGCGCCGTAGGCCCCGTCGGAGAAGCGAGCGCCCTCATGGCCATGAGGAACGCCTCGATCTCCTCAGGCGTCGCGCCATGCCCAGGGACCGGAGGGTATGAGGCAGGCCGCGCCGGCGACTCTCGCGGAGCCGCGGGGTTGGGGTCACCCGAGCCCCCGGCCGCATCGCCCGAGCGTCGGGGGGAGTCGGGGGTACGATGACGACGCCCCGACTTCTTGTGCTTCTTACCTGACGAGCCTGACGAGTGGTGTCGACTTCCGGAGCGCCCGGCGCGGCTCCGCGACCGCTCCCTCGAACGCTCTCTCGACCTCCGGCCGGACCGGGACCGCTCCCGGTCCCGACGTGGGGCCGACACCCGGAGCTCCAGCAGCTTGCGGGACCGCTCCCGCCTAGCCTTGTTGGTAAGGGCCCGGCAGTCGACGCAGGAGTCCACGTCGTGGTCAGGGCCCAGACACCGGAGGCAGAGGCGGTGATGGTCTGTGACCGACATCGTGCGCTCACAGTCATCGCAATTCTTAAACCCAGGCATCCTATCAGGCACCGTAGAGGAAAAAAACAATTGAAAAACTTGGTCAAAGACCGGAGTACTGCTCTTCAGATCTGCGTCCACTGGCGCGGAAAAAAGAAGAACTGACGTCAGCGCGCGGAGGCGGCGTCTATGTACTCCAGCGACGTCATCACGGCGCACGACGCCGACGACGGACGCGGAGCCGCAGGGGACGCCTGCAGACGACGCCTACCGACGCGCAGGGGTACTGCTACGCAAAAGTTTCCGGATCCAGACTGACGCCTGGGGATATTCTAAGGTAAGGAATCTAACACTAACGTGTTTCTTTCAGATATAAGATGTCTCTTTTCGAGACTGTCTCTGCCTAGAGCCAAGACCTAAAGATGTTCAACTAGGGGAGAGGAGTTGGCCTAAAAGCTATGGCGGACGACCTTGAACCGGGGGAACAAGTAGAGGCAATGACGCTGAACATCCTGTGATTCTGGGCAAATCACTTAATCTCCCAGTGCCTAACAAAAAAAATGAATAAGTCCTCATGTAACCCAACTGGTGCTTGTGTAAGGTGCTCTGATACCCGATACCTTAGGATCAAGTTTGCGCTATATAAAACTCTGTTAAAATAAAAACAAAAAACCTGCAAATAAGTTACATTTATTTTGATGATCGTTATTCTAAAGATGTTCAACTAGGGGAGAGGAGTTGGCCTAAAAGCTATGGCGGACGACCTTGAACCGGGGGAACAAGTAGAGGCAATGACGCTGAACATCCTGTGATTCTGGGCAAATCACTTAATCTCCCAGTGCCTAACAAAAAAAATGAATAAGTCCTCATGTAACCCAACTGGTGCTTGTGTAAGGTGCTCTGATACCCGATACCTTAGGATCAAGTTTGCGCTATATAAAACTCTGTTAAAATAAAAACAAAAAACCTGCAAATAAGTTACATTTATTTTGATGATCGTTATTCTGTGTTAAAGCGACACCCATGTCGCTCTACCACATTTTTTTCTATGTAAACATACAACAAATACTGCATTTTAGAGCATTGTTGGAGATATTTCCCTTTTACAAGTAAAATACTGAGCAATTAAAGTATTAATGGCAGGCAAAAACTGGCTCAATAGCCCTAAAACTCAATCGGGATGTTACCCTCCGGCAACATGTATTCCTACCACCCCTGATATTGTTGTTACTTCCTGGGTGTCCTCTTCTCAGTCTTCTTCTGCAGCATAGCAGGCACCTCTGAGCTCAATGGTGGAAAAAATAATCTGAAGACTTTACGGTCACACAAAGTGGGGGTTTATTAGACTAATCTCTAGTGATATGGTTTCACCAGACACTCCTTTCCAAGATAGTGGGGGGGGGGGGGGAGAAGGTCTAAAAGGATAAAACAGGTCAGATTTTCTGGCTTAAACTACGAGATGGCAGAATATGACAGCATGTGAATCTAGAGGAGATTCAAGCTTAGAAACAGTATTAAGAACACAGCCTTCCTCCCTACTAAACCTAGATGTGATTTGTGCTTGTTTAGTTTGTCAAAGATCCTCAGGCAGGCTTTGATAGAGGCTATTGTTGCGCTCAATGAATGTCATTTGACAAACCATTTGTTGAAATAGGGGAAGACTTGCTGTTTTTGCTTCCGGAGATATGCATCCATTTGGCCTATGCACTTTGTGAAAACTCTTGGGGCTGATTTGAGAAAGACTGTGAGGACATCGAATTGATAGAGCAAACTGACCACTTCGAATCTCAGAAATGAATAATGCTTGGGGTGAATAGGAATATGACATCATGGATCATATAGGTCTAATGAGGACATGCAATCCCCTTTTAGGTCAAGCCTGGGCAGCGCATGTGCTGCTCTGTGAACTATGCTGTGTTGGGAGTATGTACTTGAAATTCTCCCATATTTTTCATTGGCTTGTGTCACTGTCCATTGTAAAGGCTGGCTTCCGATTCGTAAATAGGCTTGTTAGTCCCTCCTTAGTACCGCCTTGTCTGATTTGTAACTTTCCATGAGGACATCACCTTTTACATGTGTTGTTGCTCGGTAGGCTTTAATTACAGCCTCCGAGCACTATTTCCTTTAATGGTTTTCGCATGCCTGCTGTTGCAGCCAGGACACACTCTCTCCCAACCCTTTATTATTCTTTTTTTACATAGCACGGCCCACCACGCGGATAGTGGCGGCTGTGCCTTTGTTTTACTTGTTGCAAAACGCGTTTGCATGGTTTTTTCTTTTCTATTTATTTGTTTTTCTTCTAAAAACAGGCAGTGCTCATGCGGGTGACTGGCAAACCTTGTTTAGGCAAGGAAGGGAGACAAGTCTTACACATCAACAGTTTGGAAGGGCTAGGTGCTGCGGTTTTGCACTAGTGATTTCAAAAGTAAAAGTGAGAGGCCAGCTGGCGGCTGTGTGATATGGGTTTCTCTTTCATAACAAAGTTAGCGCGCCCTTTCACTGCACTGGCTTCAGCACTTGTGTCGCTTGGAAGCGTTGCAAAGAAAGGGGTTACCGTTGTCTAGAGCAATGGCCTTGCCAGTTCCTAAACTGCAACTAACCTACTGTAGCCAACAGATCAGCAACTTTTGGAAAGGGCTTTTTAGTCTGGGGGCCGTTCCTACTCGGGTAGGAATGGAAGGAATCCAGGTACTACTGGTTGAAGCAAAATTAATTTCTATACACAGAAGTCCGCCCCCCAAAAAAAACAAATTCGACACTAACGAAAGCCCCATAACATTTCTCTTCAAACAAGGCTGTGAAAACTGTGCAAGTGGAAACTCTATTCAACACTTTCAACCAGCATATTGTTCACAATGAAGAGAGCAGGAGAGGATAAGAATGGCGAAAATATGATCTTGCGCATTTTTGTGTTTCTTTTTTGAACTGTTACTCTTTGCTTCACGAGACGAAAATCATGCAGCTGAGCACACATGGCTGGAAAGGTCACACAAAATGCTTGGGAATGCTAACATGTTGCAACTTTGATGTTTTTCTCCGCACTGACAAAAGCCACTTTTTTGGGAACGTCTATTTTTCTGCTCTCCTATTCTAGTTTTACTATTGCATAAAATACCAGAGACTTGTGAAGTTTTTTGAAAGGAGTAAACACAATTGTCAGTAAATTTAAGACTGCAAATTTCACTTTTTTTAAATTACACATACAGCAGAGAAAGTTTATGATTTAGGCCCCAGTCTTCACTTTGAGCCCCTGTGCTGCCATATCTTGGTCTAAGCCTCACACCTATCACGCTGCCTGGGTGAGTTGCATGGCCGTTACTGTATTATGCTGGGCAGGATACCAGTCAACTAAAAAAAAAAAAAACACACAAGAGAGCAGAACAGGTCTAGAGGTGGTGTGTGACCATAACAGTGACTAAGGGACAGTAGGCTGCATATGTGAACCAATGTTGCTGGAGGTTATTGGGAACACAAAGCTAGTACAAATCCCATCAGACCACCCTTGCGGTGGAGTTTAGTCCACCATGTAGTGGACTAAATAATGTGCAGTGCTCAAGTGGAAGTGATAAATAAAATTGACTACACAGACTCTGAAAGAGCGTATAAACAGAAGTCCGTGTGTCAAGGGATAAAAACCGCGCCTGGTAGAACGACTACCCTATGGCGCTTGTGCAGTACGGTCAACATGTTTCAGCCAAAGGGGCTTTTCCCTGGCATTCTTCAGGACCTTAATGTAAATTAGCTACTGCAGCCATAACTACAATTGTTGTGTTAAGTGAAAAATAGCGATAAGATTACTAGTAGAAAGATACATATCTACCAGGAACTTTAACGGTTAGACGTCCACTTCCACTTGAGCACTGCACATTATTTAGTCCACTACATGGTAAACATCATGGCTAGTTTTCGGACATCCAGTTCTACACCGGCACTATATGGCCGGCTGCGATATGGATCGATCTGCAATTCCCACGTGACGTAAACTCCAACGCAAGGGTGGTCTGATGGGATTTGTACTAGCTTTGTGTTTCCAATAACTTCCAGCAACATTGGTTCACATATGCAGCCTACTGTCCCTTAGTCACTGTTATGGTCACACACCACCTCTAGACCTGTTCTGCTCTCTTGTGTGTTTTTTCTGACTATTGGGGAGCGAGCAGACAGGTCGTTAAATATTCCCCCCGACCCTCCATACATGTTTGTTTGTTAGTACCAGTCAACTAACCCACATTTGGTGGTGGTCCCATAATGGCGGGCACGCATTTCTGTTCTTATTTATGGCGAATAGGGACTTGGGACTTCATATGCATTCAGCAGCGTTTTTAGGCCGAGCCTGAGTGAGTGCGCATGCGCTGCTCAGCAAGACTGCTGTAGTGGAGTATAGCAGAGAAGCCCCGCCCACTCGCTGCCCTTTGTGTGTCATTGGCTTGCGTCAGCGTCATTCCTAAATGCTGGCCTATGATTTCTTAATAGGCTTGTTAGTCCCTCCTTAGTACAGCTGTGTCTTCATTTGTAGCCTCACATGACGAATGGCCCCTTTACTTCGGTTGTAACATGGTATGTGTGATTTAGTCTTGTAAGCACTATTTTCTTTATTGACTTTCTCCTACCTCAAGCACGACGACGTGCTTTGCTTATATGCAGTGCGCCATGCATGCGTTCACTTTCCAAGCAGCTGCCATCTATTACCACACCACAGGTCCTCAATGACCTTTTCGGGAGCCCTGTCCTTAACCCCACTCCCATCCCTTTAAAACATGCTCTCACTGGTTTTCCTGGCGGGCCCTTGACGTGGCACAGACCGCCAGGATTCCACAGGCTCAGAGAAATGATGCAGTTGAAATCCATTAGTGTGTGGAGGTGCCCACTAACCAGTCCACCCGAGGCAGTGACAAACAGCCTGCTGAGGTTCCCAGGCAGCCAGCCCCGCGCCTTGCACGAGAGCCCCGGAACCAGCTTCGGCCCGTGCAGGTAACAGCGGTGGGGCGCTGCAGAGGAAAAATTAAGTTTCCCTCGGCATCGTCCCTCCAAATACCCCCCCCCCACCCGGCCTCACTGCTGTTACCTGCATGGACCGTGGCTGCCCGTAACACTTGCTCACTCCAGCCTATGCAGACTCTGCCAACAATCCTCTTCCTAATAGGGTTTAATCATCACCAGTTGTTTGCCCAATGTCCTTGTTTTAGGTTTTAACGCTGTACACATGTTCTGAAATGCAGTCATTTGCTTACTATCTGCCGTCCGAGGTAGACTTATTATACTCATATACATTCATCAGTCACTCACTGTATACATACACCATTACATGTGCACATATTCTACGGGTATTCTACGACTATTTGCCCAGCCCCCACCCTTAACCACTATAGCAACCCATTCCCACCCCACAAAGAAAGCTTGATACAAATGTTACAATACCTAGTTGTCCCCAGAGCAATGTTCCATTCTCTCCACCCCTAGCAATGAGGCAGTGAGCATGTGCAAAAGGTTCAGAGGTCGAGGGTCGCAGAGGCACTATGGTGGCTCCCCTGAAATACAGCGTCGTGAGTGATGAACAAGGTTGTAGGACTTGTGAAAGCTCTGAGGAGACCTCTGCAGACAGGGTGCGGGGTCAAAGCCGTGCGCACCTATTTGCCTCTCCTTCGGCCGAAGACGTGTAGGAATAATGCCACCAGAGACTCGGACCCTTATCAAGGAAAAGGGCAAGGATTCTGAGCACTCCCTCCTCATAATCGGATAGGCAACATTCCCAGAACATTCCTGCCCGTTTTATTCCAGGCATGGTGACTCCGGGACCAGCAGGGGCTTCCACTGATAAATGGGGGCTACCCCTAAAGTGCAATGACCCCCAACAAGTCCGCCCAACAGGACAAGAAATGGAAAATGTCGGGAGCAGCCATCTGTTGAAAATAGCGTGAACGAGCCAAACACATTAAGGCATGACAAATGTAATACACAACAGAGAAATTTGTTTTTCTATATTTCTTTTTAGTGTGGAAAGCAACGTTAAGGCGGTATTAATAAAAGAAGGGGCCTATACTTAATTAGTGAGTTCATTAAATCCACCTCAGAAGGATGGCAGGCTGAGTTGAAAACGTGTGACCCGTAGCTTGCTTTTAGAGCTCTACAAAATAGGCATCAAATAACGGACTTATTGAAATCATGATTAAACTTTGCCCCATCCTTGTATTATAAGCAATACTACAGAGTAAAACATTTTTATCTCTAATGGCATGTCGCAATATCCTATAATGTTGCCCGTTTTTTTTTTTTTTTAATTGGACGATGTGATCTCATTCATCCCAGGTCTGCAGATCGGGCACTAGTGGACAAGGTGGCAAAGTACGTGGTGGCACATCTTCGCAACCCCTGAGAGGTGGATGCCCACAACTGCCTGAAATTTAAGTGCCCTCGCCCCACGCTAGAGGGGAAGCTCACCTTACTCCAGACACAGATGCCAAGATGGCCACCCTCTTAGCCAAGTTTAGGTAGGATCCGAAAAAAAGGCATAGATCAATCTTGGAGCTCCTGCCAGGGTAAACTGTTAGATGCCATAGCTCCCATGACCAAAATTCTGGACGTGGCGGAGGAGGCCAAAGTCTTGGTCTCCCTCATTTCACCTGATGTCCTCTCAGGGTCATTTTGATGGGAAACTCAAACTGCGGGTTGTCCACTAAGCGTTGCCGCTCCTTTATCATCTAGTTCAACCCAAAGCTGGCAGATCTAGCCTCTTAGGAGGCAGGATGGTAGTCCAAGGGTGTTTTTTGGGGAATGTTTTCTGAAGGAACTTGGTAAATTTGTGGATAACACACAGTCTAATATCAAGCTCCTCTGTACCCCACAGGTTTTCCTAAGGAGCCAGTTGTGGCATGGGCCGCTAGACTGGCCACTTCTACTATTCACCTCCCCTCAGGGGACAAGGCTCTGGACATGGCATGCCAGAGCAATGCGCGCTTTAACAAGGAGTAGTTTCTGTCCTGTAACTCCAGTTCTGTAGTAGGGGTATCTCTGTTATAGTCATAATCTAGTGAATAGTCCCGCCCATGTGCGTGGACCCCGGCAATCAAAAATAATCTCTTAAGTAGTCAAAAGAATGCAGGAACTGCAAAGACACTTAAGAGAGAATTAAAGACAAATAATGCAGCCTATATCCACAGGCTACACTGTCCAGTACTTCAACTAGAAATTCCACCAAAATTCACCACACACAGCCCAGCCTGCTAGTTTCTACCATAGAGAAACCTGCCTCCCCCAGTCAAAGACTCAGGAATGATAGAGAGGAAGGTAGGGACAGACAAGCCCCATAGGCTGCCATTATGTGGCTTAAACAGGATACTGTGCCTTTAAGAGAACCTTCCAGACTTCTCCCAGTATCCCAGAATGCATAGCAGGTCCAACTTACTTTCAGTTCTTTTTGAAGGCGTATACAACGCCAGACCTGCAGCATTGTTTACATGAAGAATTCTCCACCGGGGAGGAGGGAGGGCGCTTATGACTATAACAGAGATACCCCTACTACAGAACTGGAGTTACAGGACAGAAACTACTCCTTCTGTAGTAGGGGATCTCTGTGTATAGTCATAATCTAGTGAATAGAATGGCAAGCCCATCCCCACAACTACGCGGCGGTGGAGAGTAAATACATAAGGCCACTATTGTGCGAACAAATTCCGCAGTGAAGCCTGTCCAACCTGAGCGTCTGCCCTGGCGTCAGTGTCCAGGCAGTAATGCTGAGCAAAGGTATGAACCGACTTCCAAGTGGCTGCCTTGCAGATTTCAGCAATCGGCACGTTACGGAGCAGAGCCGTCGTGGCAGCTTTGCCCCTGGTGGAATGAGCCTTAGGCTTACCTCCTAAGGTCTTATTAGCCTTCTGATAACACAATTGTATGCAGGACACAATCCACCTAGAGATGGACTGCTTAGAGGTCGCAAGACCTGTCCTGACCGATCCATAATTGATAAACAACTGGTCAGACCTACGAATATCCTTGGTTTTATCCAGATAAAATTTCAACACCCTCCTAACATCCAGAGAATGGAGAGACCTCTCCGCTGGGGATGAAGGGTTCTGAAAGAACGTAGGTAAAGTTATAGTCTGGTTGACATGAAAGTCAGAAATAACCTTGGGAAGAAATTTAGGGTGAGTACGCATAACAACCTTAGCAGCATGAAATACAGTATAAGGTTCATTACAACACAACGCCTGAATTTCACTCACCCTGCGGGCCGATGTAATGGCCACGAGGAACGCCGCCTTCCAGGACAGGTGCTGCAACGAAGCCTTATGAATAGGTTCAAAAGGTTCCTTCATCAATCTGGACAGCACCACATTCAATTCCCATGAAGGCGAGGGAAGCCTGACAGGAGGGAATACTTTCTTCAACCCTTCCAGGAAATCTTTGATCACGGGAATCTGGAAAAAGGAAGTCTGTGAAGGGCATTTCCTGTAGGCAGTCAATGCAGCCAGGTGAACCTTAATGGAATGCACATTAAGGCCAGACTGCGCCAAATGTAAAAGGTAAGGAAGGATGACATCTTCCTTACAGGTCGTAGGATCATGGTCCTTGGACTGGCACCAGATACAAAATCTCTTCCACTTATAAGCATATGAAGTCCTAGTGGAAGGTCTCTTGGACTCCTTCAGAATGTCCATGCAGTCATCGGGCAGATTAAGATGGCCATACTGCACTATCTCAGGAGCCATGCCGCCAAACTCAAAGACGAGAGGTTGGGGTGTAACATCCGTCCCCCGAACTTCGTGAGAAGGTCCGGCCTGCACGGCAACCGAATGTGAGGAAGGAGAGACCGGTGAAGAAGGTCCGTGAACCACCACTGCCTGGGCCACTCCGGGGCGATGAGTATCATCCGGGCCCTGGACCGGGCCAGTTTGATGAGCACCGCCGGAATCAGGGGAATGGGAGGAAAGGCGTACAGAAAGCTGTTCGTCCAGTCGATCCATAACGCATTCCCCAGCGTCCCTTGCTGGAAGTACCTGGAGGGGAAGTCTCTGCACTTGCTGTTTTCGGCGGTGGCGAACAAATCTACGTCTGGAGTTCCCCACCTTGCGAAGACTTCTCCTAGCACTTCGTCGTTTATGACCCATTCGTGGTTTTCCTGGAGCAGTCTGCTCAGTGCGTCTGCCTGAACATTCTGCACACCTGGTAAATGGGTGGCCGTTATCGTCAGTCCTCTGGCCAGGAGCCAGTGCCAGATCGTCTGCGCCTCCTGTGACAGAGTGCGCGATCTCGAGCCTCCCTGTTTGTTGAGGTAATACATCGTGGTGGTATTGTCCGTCTGAACAAGCAGAGAGGTGGTCCGGAAGGACGGAAGAAAGGCTTTCAGCGCCAGGTGAACAGCTCTGAGTTCCAGGAAATTGATGTGATACGTGGCCTCCATCGGTGACCACGTGCCTTGAATCTGCAGAGTCCCGGAGTGCGCTCCCCATCCCAGAAGAGACGCATCCGTCACGACAGTCTGCGTGGGAATGTCCTTGTGAAAGGGAACCCCTCTGAGGAGGTTCTCCGCCGAACACCACCACTTCAGGGACTGAAGAGCATGCAGCGACAGGCGAATCTTGTCGTCCCAAGATCCTTTCCTCTGATCCCACTGGTCCTCCAAGCACTCCTGCAACGGTCTCATGTGCAGCCGTGCGTGTGGCGTCAGGAAGATACAAGAGGCCATCGATCCCAGTAGAGAAGACACCGTCCTCACTGTTGTAGATGGAGTCGTCATAAGAGCCTGAGCCTTCCGAAGGAGTGATAATCGTCGCTCTTCCGAAGGAGACACGCTTGCTGACAGCGTATTGATGGAGGCTCCCAAGTACTGTATGCATTGGACCGGAGTCGGAACAGACTTGGCCATGTTGATGTGCAACCCCAGCTTGTTCAAGAGAACGCACGTCTTCTGGAAGTGTGCTCGCGCTTCCGAGAAGGAGGATGCCTTGATCAGCCAATCGTCCAAGTAAGGGTAGACGAACACCTTGTTCTTCCGCAGGTGTGCCGCTACCACCGCCATGCACTTCGAGAATGTCCTTGGCGCAGACTTCAGTCCGAACGGGAGTACTGTGTATTGATAGTGATTGGTGCCGACTTGGAACCGCAGGAACTTCCTGTGTTTGTGTGCAATGGGCACATGGAAGTAAGCATCCTGTAGGTCTATCGCGCACAGCCAGTCTCCCTGTTGCAACTGAGGGTAGATCTGGTGCAACGACAGCATGCGGAACTTTTCTCTGCGAATCCACTTGTTTGCCTGTCGCAAATCCAGAATGGGCCTGAACTCGTTCTTGTCCTTCTTGCGAACCAGAAAGAACCGGGAGTACAGACCTCTTCCTCTCTGAGACAGAGGTACGTCTTCTATCGCCCTTTTCCTTAACAGGATATCCGCTTCCGCCTGAAGCTCGCGCAGCTGAAACTGCGAGCCGACCGGGGGGGATCGCTGGAGGAGGGCTGGTGAACCGAAGACTGTATCTATTGCAAACAATATTCAGCACCCACTTGTCCTGAGTAATTTTTCTCCACTCTGCCAGAAAAAGTTGGATGCTTCCCCCTACCGGAGTGGGTAACGGATCCGGGGGAAGTAAGTTCCTAGGGCCTAGACCCCGCCTGGCCCTTGGGCGCCGGAGCCGACTGCTGGCCTCCTCTGCCCCTCTGCCGCTTCTGGAACGGCTTACGGAACTGCTGCTGCTGCTGTTGTTGTGAGTGTCCCGAAGCCTGTCCCCGTCCTCGGCCTTGACCTCCGAACCGCCGTTGGAAAGGGCGGTACTGCTTCTTGGTCTCCTTGGGTTTTTCCAAGCCCACAGCCGTCAGCGTTTCGGCCTCCGCCTTCATGCGGGCCATTTCATCATCTGCGTGTTTCCCGAAGAGGGTCTCCCCGGAAAACGGCAGATTGGCCACCCTCTGCTGCGCGTCCGGTTTCAGGGACGTCAGCCGGAGCCATGCGTGGCGCCGTTGGTTGATCCCGTGGCAGAACCCGTGAGCAGCCAACAGGGAGGAGTCCGCAGCCGCACTGATTATCTGGTTGGCCACCAGCATACCCTCACTCAGGACCTCCATGAAGTCTTCACGCTGCTCCCGAGGCAAATGCTCCGCAAAGCGCTCGAGGGAGTCCCAGAGGGCGCGGTCGTAACGCCCCAACAGAGTCGTTGCACTTGCCGCTTTCATGGATGTCGCGGAAGTCCCACAGATCTTTCGCCCCGCCGAGTCCATCCACCTAGATTCCTTGTCCGGGGGGGACCGTGGAGGTCGGAGTGGTGGCGTGCTGCTTGCGGGCCGCCGTGACGATGACGGAGTCAGGCGGAGGTTCCGCTCTCAAGAAGGCCGGATCCGAGTCGGGAGCCCGGTATTTCTTTAGTAGCCTGGAAGGGGCCGCTCTCGTCACAGCCGGGGTGAGAAACAGTGCCATAGCCGGTTCTTCCAAGCCCGGCACCAGGGGCAGGAGGGGACGAGACATGTGCCTCTGATGCAGAGTCTCGAAAATGACGGACGTCTTCGGAGTAGGCACTGTCAGCGTAATGCCTAGCTTCGCCGCGCCCCGCAACAGGACGTCTTGAAAGGCAACCAGGTCATCTATCGGGGACACTCTGGTGTCCGGCGACCCCGACAGCGTAGGTGAATAGTCCCTGGTCCCAGATGATCTCGTGCGAGAGCGAGATTCGCGCCTCCTATGGCGGTGTCTCGACCTCGTGGGAGACCTGCGCCTAGAGCGAGAACGAGACCTGCCAGCTCTAGGGCGCTCCTTCGGTTTGCGAGGAGGGGTCTTCCGTGGCTTCTCACGGGGACTCTTCGGAGCCTCCCGGGGCTTCGGTTTCGGGGTCCCCTTGGGAGGAGCAGGCAGCGACGGCAGCGAAGTGGACCTCGGCGGAGGAACCACCGGCTGCGGGGCGGGCCCATGCGGTGGGACCGGAGGTGGATCAGGATCCCCCCTAGGAAGCGGTGGTATGGGCGGAGGGTCCTCCTTCGGCACGGGTGGAGGAGTAGGAGTCCTGGGTCGAGATGGAGTGTACACTTCAGAGTACACCGAGCCCGGTGACCCTTTAGGGGACGGTTGCGGAGAGCCATCCCCATCCGCAGGCGACCTCTTCCTCTTGCGACCACCGGAAGTAGCGTGACTCCTGGGGCTAGAGCCCCCTCTGCGCCGTTTGGGAGAGGGAGATCTACTCCTCGGCGCTGACCGCTGTCTGCTGGACGCAGAACGACGCTTCTCCGGCGTCGAACGGCGCTTCCTGGACTCCGGCGTCGAACGTCGTCCCCTCGACGTCGACCCTCTCATCCTCGGCGTCGATCGTCGACTCCTCGACGTCGATCTCCTCTTGCGCGACCTCTCCCGTCGCCCTCTCGACGTCGGGCGGTCCGCCCTCGGCGTCGATCGTCGACGTCGCCTTGTTGTCCCCGACGTCGAGGAGCCCCTCGACGTCGATCGGCGGTGTCGTCTCGACGACGACCGACGGTGTCGCCTCGACGGCGAGCGTCGGTGCCGCTTCGACGGCGAGCGCCGAAACACGTCCCTGCGCCTTCGGCGTCGGTATGAAGACCTCGACGTCGACGATGACGATGACGTCGACGGCGGCTTCGACGTCGGCTTCTCCTTCGCCGTCGAGCCGTCACGACCCGGAGCCCCGGGGAGACGGGGAGCACGCCGTCGTCATCCCTCTCGACGCCGCCGTCGAAGCCCTCGACGTCGACGGAGAATGGGATCGTTGGCTGGACTTCCTGCCCCCGGGGAGCCCCCCCAGGGGCCTCAGCAGAGGCAGAGGGATCCTTCCCAGGCTGCCCAGACCCACCTGCAGCACGTTGGCGCCTATCCTCCAGGCCAGCCAGCCTGATCTTCAATCTGTCCCTGAGGGTCCTAGCAGAAAGTTGCTGGCAGATAACACACTCCTCAGGGCCATGATCTTCTGGAAGGCACACGATGCAGACATCATGGGGGTCGCTTTTGGCCTTCTTCCTCTCACATGCTGGGCACTTAACAAAAAGGCCAGGCATTTCGGAGCCCCAAAACGCCTAAAATACAGCACAAAAGTGAGAAGAGAACACCAAGCAGTAACTGCAACACTTTAAAAGTCAAAAAGTGCAAAAACGAATTCAATAAACCCTTGAAAAAGGGAGAGCTCAATGCCAGGGTCCTGTAAGCAGGAGCCGGAAAAAAGAACTGAAAGTAAGTTGGACCTGCTATGCATTCTGGGATACTGGGAGAAGTCTGGAAGGTTCTCTTAAAGGCACAGTATCCTGTTTAAGCCACATAATGGCAGCCTATGGGGCTTGTCTGTCCCTACCTTCCTCTCTATCATTCCTGAGTCTTTGACTGGGGGAGGCAGGTTTCTCTATGGTAGAAACTAGCAGGCTGGGCTGTGTGTGGTGAATTTTGGTGGAATTTCTAGTTGAAGTACTGGACAGTGTAGCCTGTGGATATAGGCTGCATTATTTGTCTTTAATTCTCTCTTAAGTGTCTTTGCAGTTCCTGCATTCTTTTGACAACTTAAGAGATTATTTTTGATTGCCGGGGTCCACGCACATGGGCGGGACTATTCACTAGATTATGACTATACACAGAGATCCCCTACTACAGAACTTCTGTTATGGTTCAGGAATAGGTTATGTTACTTGCATGCCATTACATCGCATGCTGTTGCAACGCAAACATTTACTCCGACTTTCTGTCGAGGGGCGCTGGAAGTTGGAATAGATAAATTTACTATTCCAACGCCAGTGTGTGCAACAGTAAGGAAAGTGTTGGTGTTAAATTTAACACCTTATACCCTCTGCTGCATACCTTTTGCGTTGCAACGACATGCGATGTAATGGCATGAGTTGTAATAGTTTTGTTGTAAAGGCTGTCTCCTGTGGTTCCGTGGTCATGGTGCATACAAGGGCCAAGCAGGTGGCACCTCTGTAAATGGTGAGTGTCTTATCTTCTCATAGAAGGGTAGGGGCCATCTGGCACTTTCTCTCATCATGGGTATCTATCACCTCGGCCGCATAGGTCGTGTAAACGGTGCAGGGTTTCTACATAGAGTTTAAGGTTGCCCATAAAAGACGTCGTGGCAGAAGCCCATATATTTCTCCCAGCGAGAGAGGAGTACATCCCAATGGTATTCTGAGCAATCTTTTTCTGGTAGACCAAAAAGACGGCGGCCACAGACCATTGATCAACCTCAGGGACTTCGACGAGTGGCTAGTTTGCCAGCGTTTCAAGATTGGAGGTATTCACCTACTCAGATGTCCTGCTTCCATTGGACTGGATGATACGCCTACATCTAAAGGATACGTACTGGACTGTTCCCATTTTCCCTCCTCATTGCCGGTTCCTGCAGGTCATATGGCACTCCCTGACCTTAGAATTTATCCCCCTTCCATTTGGCCTGTCGTCGGCGCTTTACGAAGGTCCTCAAACTGGCAATAGAGTTCCTCAGGGCCCAGGGAATAAGGTGGATTGTTTACCTCGACAAATTTCTCATCCAGGCTCAATGCCCCAGGACACTCGCCCTGCCCCTCAGACAGCAGTGAATCTCTTACAGGGCCTGGGTTTTGTAATCAATGAAAAGAAGTTGCTTCTATCTCCCGTACGGGGAGTGGGCTTCATAGGTTTTGTCATAGACTCCACTACGTCTTCCTTGAACCTTCCTTCTCGGGATATGGCAAAGAACAGGCACAAACTACACCAAACCCTGCCAAAACCTCACCCGTCACTCAGGAAGATGGCCCTTCTTGTGGGTCTCCTCTCTTCAAGCTAACTTTTCGGGCCTGTTCTAATGTTGGGCTCTTCAGAGCCCCAAAGCACATCACTTGAGGAAAGGTCTAACGTACTCCCAGTCGGTACCGCTAACAGACGAAGCAAGAGAAGAGATCGGTTGGTGGCTCACCCATATGGAGGAATGGAAAGGGTGGGCAATCTTGATTTCTACCCCGACTTGGTGATCTAATCAGACACCAGTAGGCCAGGCCGGTGTGGGGACTATTCCACAGGAGGAAGTTGGTCACCACAATAATAGAGTTTACATAATTGTTTGGAGCTCCCTGCAGGTTTGTTCGCCATTCAGTGTTGGACGAAGGACAGGATCCCATCTTGTTTCGTCTTAAAGATGGACAATGGCTCAGCGGTAAGATATATCAATCATTTGAGAGGCACCAGGTCCTAAGCACTGGCAGATATAGCAAAGAATTTCTGGAACTTTTGATTGGACAATCATGTCTTCGTCAAGCAGAGTACGTCCCTTACCAAGTGAACCAGGTGGCGGATTGGCATTCCTGGCATCTTCAGGACTTGAGTTTATGGAAGCTGGGCCCTCAGGTCTTCCTAGGGCTAGCAGAAAAGTGTGGTCCTTTTTAAGTATACCTGTTTGCGTCTGGTGTTGACTACCAGTTGCTGCGGTTCTTCAGTTGGAGGCCGGACCCGCAAGCGGCAGAGATAGATGCGCTTTTCCAAGATTGGAGTCGCAACAAGCGAAGTTGCCCCTATCCAGAGTATGGTGGACAGCATGACCAAATGATAGCGTTACTCATGGGTGACCTGGTGTCTGCGAAGTGGGCAACGACGTAGTGCAAGAGCTCAATTTTCTGTACAGTTTAGCCGAAGACATGCTAGCGTATCATTCGATCGATGCTAACCGATCCGCAATTTCAGTGAGACTTGCTCCTGTTGAAAGTGTCCCGGTAGGCAAGTACCCTTTTGTCTGTTTGTTGCTTAGAGGGATTTGTCTCTCCCTTCCACTGGAACTGCGCTACTCAGCTTTTTGGGGCATTAATTTGGTTCTGAACCTTTACTCATCATTGTACCGAATAGGTTTTTGTCCTGGAAAGAATTCTCAGTCAAGTTAGCAATGCTACTATTACTTTTTTGTGCTGGTGAGTTTTGAATTTGAGAGCCCTTAATATATCGGATAACTCATCGTAAGCAGGCTTAGCGGCCATCTAGGTAAACATCCCAAACCCAGACATTTCGGAAAACTATACACCCAGGGGAGTCCAGGGAGGGGTGGCTTGCGTGGATCCCGTAAAGTTTTCTTCCTCAGAATCCTCTGCAAAACTCATTGATCTTATAAAATCTCATTTCTGAGTAGGGTCACCATGCCGGCACAAATATCTTACCACCCAGTATTCCCCTCTGTCTTAAAAAAAAAAAAAAAAGATACCTCACTTGTGGGGGTGCCCAAAAAAGAAGTTATTCCAAAAACACATAAAATGAATAACTGAGCGGTAACCAAAGCATGTCCATTAGGGCCGTTTTGTTAATACGTTTTTAGGGTGACTGCTTTGGGCACCCTCACGAGTGCGGTAACATTTTTAAGAGGAGATTCAGGGGAATGCTGGGTCGGATGGAAATTTGTGCTTGTGTTTGCCTTAAGTTGGCAGGGTATGCCCAGACGTAGGTTCCTTGCTCACTTTGTCACTGGATTTAAGCTAGCCTGGCTAATGAGGGGTGAAACCCAGAAACCGGTCCCAGGATGCTTGTTTCCAGTCCAGGGAAGACCTGGCTTAGTAGTTTGGGCTGGACTCTTCCCATGAGGAACAGGGTCAAGACTGATTTGCATATGGCCAGATAAAAACAGGGATGGCGAAGTGAACTGTGACGGGGGTGAGTGTCTGAAAAGTTTCACCGCTCCATCCATTATCTCCTTGAGTTCCCTTTATTATTCAAGGCACAATATGTGAGACACAGCTCTTTGAATTGTATCCTTTTTTTGACTGGAAGCCAATTAATTTTGGCTAGTATATTTGGAGGTGGAGTGATGCTGCGAGGCATCAGCAGTTAAGCTGTCATATTTTGGACAATCTGTAACCTTTTAAGGAAGGATTGTGGAGTTCCTAACTAAAGTATATTACTGTAGTCAAGATACAAGGTCACAAAAGCTTGAACAGTTATTTGGGAATAGGCAGGCACATTTTCCAATAGCTTTCTGATGACTCGAAGGATATTAGAATTTCTGTCCAGGATTTCAAAAGAGCACTTCTATTCCATCCAGATCCCTAAATTCTTACCCGATGTTTTGAGCTGTTGCTGAGGTCCAAAGCTACCAGCCCAGCAGTTTGGCATCCAGCTGCTGAGGTTATTAGCAAAGATCATGACCTCTGTTTGACCATGCCAATATGGAATTATGTTCAGGGGCCAACGATATGATTATTATTGGAATATGACACCAATCAAAGTCCATAAGACTGCATGGCAATCGAAATACATGAGCTACTGAAGCGGTACACAATCAGAAAGCACTCTTCCACGAGACTGGACACTTTCTACACTCCTTATGTGAGACTGACTGCATGGTTAAGATTTGGACGAACAGATACAAAGAAACTCCTTTAATATAAACAGAGCTCCAAATTACCCAACATTAGCCCTGATGAAGTATTTTGCCATACCCTTTGGCATGGATGAAACGTGCTGGCTTAAGTTATGGGTGGACCCATTGAACAATATATAATAATTCAGGAGGAAAATAAATAAGATTGATGAAAAACTACCCAACACCACGTGAATGTATTCAAGATTGCTGGGAAAACTGTTTTATAAGACAGGACTACGTCTGTAAGGGGGCAAACATACACATTGAACAGTGAGGGGCTCAACAGTGAGCCCTAGGGAAAAACATTCTAGGGGTAAGAGATCAGAGTAAAAAAGGCTTATCTTGCACTAAAAAGCTCTGATTGTCTAGAAAAATCGAGAACCATTTTAAAACCTGATGCTCCACCTCCAGATCATACAGTCTCTTCAACAAAATAGTATGGGAGATGATATCAAAGGATGCACTGAAATATAATAAAATGAGGGCTGCTGTACCGCTGAGATCCAAAGTACATTCCAGTTCCACAGTTACAGCCAATAGCACTAATTCAATATGACCAGAACGGAAATATACCTGAGTTTTTGAAAAGTAACCATCTGCTCCACCCTTTCAGATAGCTGGTGTTGGAATTGGGGTAGCCTGGCCTAGGGCAAGACTAGCATATCAGAGGCACAGTGTAAAGGTTGCAGACCACCCAAAAGTAATTCCACGCAATAGCACTCAAAAAGAAAACACTACACCAAAAATGTGGGAAAATACGTACTGCTTTATAAAAATAATATATCTCTGTTCTCCAATATAAATAGCTCAGAACATTTCAGGTCACTTTAGAATCAGCAGTTAAACTTTTTAAATTACTAGCAGATTATCAATTAGTCTCTTCAGTACATTACATTTAGTTGTTTTCAAATCAATATTCTACTTCCCAAGATGTTATCCTGTTCAATAAGTCAATACACTTGTCAATGGATTAATCATAACACTTTAGACTTTCCCCAGATCAAAGACCCACATCAATTATGCATTTCATAAGACCCCAGAAGTAATTACAACTGGTTACTGTATTGTGCCCAATACTGTCTTTCCCAACACCAACCCCCCCTCACTTCCTAGTACACAGTTGCTGATGATCCCCTCCAGTTACTCCCTCCTGTGTGTCACACAGCTGTGGCAATTAATAGGATGTGAGTTATCTCCAGATGATCTTTAGTGCCACTCTCCCCCTTTTTAGTACACCTCCTTACTTGTTCTCAGCTGTTGAAGTTGTCCTGCGCCAAGAGGGAGAGGGGACACGGAAAAGGAGGGGCTAGGAACCGTGGCTGCAGAGGCTCTCTCGCCTCAGGGGACTCCTCGGTGTTACTAGGTTTGGGCCAACTCCGTGTTGAGTCTCTCACTTAGTGAGCGTCAGGGACCGAAATCACGATGCCCCCAGGCCCCCTTCCAGGCCTCTTAGCTCCCCCTCCCTGCTCGGGCCAGCTCTTCAGTGTGGCACTCGAGCAGGAGGAGAAGGCAGGATCACTCGGCGCTCCTGAGAAACTCCCCCGGCGCCTCTCCTCACAAAGGCACTCACTCGGCGGTCATGCGCGGAAGCGCTTGCTCTCGTCCCGCCTCTCCTCACAAAGACACTTACTCGGCGGTCATGCGCGGAAGCGCTCGCTCTCGTCCCGCCTCTCCTCACCAAGACGCTTCCAGGAAGGACATGCGCGGAAGCGCTCGAGTAGGGATTCGCCTTCCCCGTTTCTTCAAGGGAGACAGTACTTTGCCGGCAATGCGCTAGAAGCGCGGAAGGCGCCACCGGGGTCCCGTCCAAAGAGAGAAGCCTCAATAACCTCAAGGCTCAGTGGATCCCGGGGCGGGCGATGTCTCCAGAAAACGATCAGCACCCCAGGGGTCCCGCTCTCAGTGGGGACGGCGCTGTCTCCAGAAAACGATCAGCACCCCAGGAAGGTAGGAGAACTGTGCTAGTTCGTTTCCTTAACCTCAGCGCCCACTCTGCCAGGTCCTTTTAGTGCTCAAGTTGAGATAGGGGTTGGGATCTAGGGAAGAAGGTTATCCTTCCTGAGTCTCCTTCTGCTGGGCAGAGGACTGCGCACCGCAGCACTGCAGTCTCCTTCTCCTTGGACTTCCCCTGTATAGTTTGGACAAGGGGCAAGCTAGGCGCCCAGGGTCTCCAGTAACCCTTCACAGCGGGGTCAGGACAAGTAACCCAAAAGGGGAATAATGAGGTGACAACCCAAGGCAGCTTCCCTATCTAGGAGGTCATCCCTATGTCTAACCTCTCCCACCCTTAGTTACAGCCTGTCCTCCAGCTGACTTCCACAGGTAGACAAAATGGCTGCCCCACATTCCGCCTTATATAGGCTGCCCTTCAGTGGTCCAGAATGGACCAGAAGGTTCTAGAATGCCCTATGTTAGGCTATGGCCAAGTTCTGTGTGTGACAGTTGGGGCAGTTGGTGGCCACCATTTTAGGTGGTGCCAACTTTCCTGTCAGAACAGGCCTCTGGGCCTGAGGTAAAAGATTATGAGGGGGAGAAAGAACACCTATCCCCCTGGCCAACACCTACAAAAAGTCAGTAGACAAAAAAAATTATCAAGGGTATGAGGGGCAAAAAGGGGACAAAATAAATAATAATTAGGAGGGACTTCGCCAAAAAGCCAGACAGGTCTAACAGCTGGGTATTTACATGATCTCCAACACCTATCCTAAAAATGGAAGGAGTGACTTTGGCCAATATTTCCAAATGTGAGTACTCCAGGGATGCCTTATTTAAAAGAGGATTAAGTACTGCATGTTTTCATGCCTTCGGAACAGCTGGACTCGACATAATTCTTTTTGCACTTTCACTCCAAAAGGTTATATTCCTTTTTCAAGTCTCGTATGTGAAAATTGAACCAAGGACTGGCCCTCTTTACCATTGGTCTAATACTTTCTCGTCAAGGGACACTATTGTCAAGACCCGTAGTAATACATTCTCTAAAGATATGGTCACCATCAGTCACCAAATCCTTAATTACTGCTCTCGTCAAAGTTAAAAGCGAGGTCAACTCTGTGGGATCAAGTTTAGACCAACATCTGCTCCTACTTAGGATCTTAGTAGTAGGGGACGTGTTCTTGGGCAAATAAAGTGATATTGAAGCTACAAAATTGTCAGACCAGAGTACTTCAAATGGCAGATGTATGAAG
Organism: Lissotriton vulgaris; assembly: GCF_964263255.1. Taxonomy (NCBI): domain Eukaryota; kingdom Metazoa; phylum Chordata; class Amphibia; order Caudata; family Salamandridae; genus Lissotriton; species Lissotriton vulgaris. The sequence goes on along the minus strand of NC_141695.1, from coordinate 806,774,527 downwards.
AGATTGATCATCAACATTAGAGAACACCGGGTTGAGAAGGTGGCCTTTCTTATGCAGTGAGAAATTAAACAGTTGAATAGCAGCTATATCTTGTATTAGATTCTTTGCTTGCGGGCAACAGTCATCCTTTAGATGAATATTGGGATTCACCTAATGGGCCAAGATCTTTCCACTTGGAAGCCTGTAAAGCTAGTGCTTACGGTAACCCTTGTAAAAACGGAGTAGGAAGGCCAGAGGGGCGAAAGATAAGGGCCCCTGAGAAAACCTACGCAACCAAACATTTTATAGAGAAAAGGGTACTTTTACAGCCAGGTAACTGAAATTGGGAGCTTAAAGTATCCGTAAAAACAATGTCAATTCCGCCACACTTCCATTCTATCCACTACTGTCTAAGTTATTGCCTAAAGGTATGGCCTGTACTATATCTGGATCGTCCGTACGGCTGGTTGCTGGTGACAACTGTTGTAGCCAATCTTGTAGTGGCCTCATGGATAGTCTTGAATGTGGTATTAGGGGAATACATGAGGTTATAACACCCATCATTTTCCCTCACTGTCAGGCATTGCCCCTTCTGGTAGACGTTACCTTGGTGTACCATTTCTTGGGAAGGCTTTTGTCATCTGTAAATTTAGAATTGTGCTAAGAAAAAAAACATTTCCCTTTCTGGTACAGCTGATGATTTTTTGAAGTTAATGGAAAATATCAGATTGTGTAATGTCTTAATGACCTTGCTAACACTATTCCCACATTGCTTGAAGATGCCTGCTTCTACTAGACAGCCATCCAGCTATGGGTACAAATGTATCCCTATTCACCTTAGGTAGGTGGTCACTACGGCTAGATATTTTGTAAATGCTTACGGTGCTGAATTTATTCCGAATGGCAATACCTTGAATTAATAGTGTGTCTTGTTTACCACAAGCCTGAAGTACTTTGTGTAATCTGTTTTATTGGTATGTGAATGTATGCATCCTTGAGATCTATGTTCACCATGCAGTCTTCCTTTCCCATAAGTGGAATGACCTCCTGTGGTGTTGACCTCTTGAATTTTCCCTCCTCTGTGGGTGCTCTTTCTCTGTGCCATCACACAGGATGATCTTTTGTACTGCAGCATTCCCAAGGCCTGATCAGTCCAGTAGTCATGTTTCCATGCAATGTAGAACTTTGTCTGGTGTCTTCTGCGATGGGCAGGTTTATTATTGCAGATTGTACCCGATGTTTGAATCCAAAGACACCATGCCAGGCATGTCTGCTTAGAGTAGTAGCAGTACATAACTGTCTACTTGGCTGTGTCTGTTGCGTCTAATGCAGACTGGAGGGAGGTGTTTGCAACTGCAGGGCACTTCTGTAGCACACGGTTTACCCTCTTTTTGAACTCTTCTAGTAGGTGATACAGGACTTCCTCCATTTCGTCCCACTGCTTGTGGCAATAACGAATGGACAGGGCGCTTGAGTTGGCTAGACTCCATTGTGCCACAGCTGACCTCATCACCTTTCTCCCCACCGTATCCACACTTTAACTTTCCTTGTATGGAGCAGGACCTGCAGAAATGGGATTGTTGGCTCTTGAGAGCTGTGGCCACAATTAGGGAGTTTGCTGGTACACTGCCCCTGATGTAAGTGGGGTCTTAGGTGGAAAAAACATTTCTTTTTCACACTCCAGGTGAAGACCTTAGCTGATGCTAGCTTTTTGAAGGCCTCTCTACTGTAGGACACTGGGTAATAACGCAAGGCATAAGTATCTCTTCTGGTCTGGCAATAATGTCTCTAGAAGAACGGACACTTCTGTTTGCTCCTTTTCCAGCAGCATTTCAAATGGATCTGCAGCTCTTAACTGTGTTGTATGCAGTAATGTCAACTGAGGATGAGGGTTTAGATAGGTAAGAATCTTCCCCCTAATCTGGCTAGTCTGCAGAGATGTGGGACCAATCCTCCACAGACATCCTGTCCATGAGGATTCTTGCTCTAGTAATTGTGGTTCCTCCATAAACACAAACATCTTATTTTACCTCACCTCGCCGAACGCCAATGTGGGGTTTATCTTGCAGTTAGCATTGCTGACATTCCATGTCTTTTTCTTTCAGCCTGGATCTCTACTACTTCTCAGAATTCAGGTTCTTCTCTCTGGGCCTCATCCGGATCCTCAAGTGTGCCTTCCAAAATCAATGACCAGTGTTCTTTTCAAAGATTCCTACTTTCCCGGGGAAGAGGCAATGAAATAATGTTCCCACCTCTGCTTTTGTCCATCCCTGATTCCATTTGGCAAGAACTCTATGCATGCTGCGTGGTCCTCTGAATGATGGTCCTTCTGGAGACAGAAGTTAAACACCTTGTGACTGTCCTTCTGCACATATTTGTGATGATAATTCAGACCAAATCTTAAGGGGAGGGGGGACCCAACTCCTTTCCCAGTCTCTAACCCAAGTGGTCTTGATGTGCTACAGGCTTCTCACTACAGTGTTATTTAGTGTTTTTCAGTATCTTCTCATTATCAGGTGACATTTGTTGTGATCCCCATTATTTTTCGACTGTATTCTCTGGTTTCTTCGATGAAACTATACCCAGCGATGCAAGCTTCTACCTCTGGATCTCTCCTTTGCTTCCACACCAAACAGTGAAAAGAACAGAACCTGAAGATCGTGACTACATCGAAGAGGATCTATGGCGGCCATTTAACGTCACAGAAGGAGGGCGATTGCACCAAACGATCAACTATGGTCATGTAAAATAAGGGAGAAAAAAAAGGTGGGGTTGGAGTACAGGCGCGGTCTAGATGGCGAAATAATTGAGAGCATCGGAATACAAAGAGATTCATGCTGCAAAAGTAAATTCATGAAAGGATCAATTCTGGAGAAATGACAAACATACAGAGGCCATGATCAGTGCTAATCTGCCCAGGTTTTAGGACCAGAGGTACACTCTGTAGGTCAAACATTTCAATACACAGCAGCACAGACCATCATCACTCTCAAAACTCATAAAAAGATCTTAGACCGAATAATAATTCGCTAAGCACTCTGTTTCACCCTCTGCCCCTCTCACTTTCCATCAGCAGTGGCATGCAGAAAAAGCAAAGCATACATGTCAAGGAAAGGTAATCATTCTTGTGAGTGTGATTACCATCTCACACTTTTCAAACAAAGACTTTTTTTAAAAAATCTTTATCACTTTAGAACAACCCTGCAATATAGGCACCCAGATCATACCTTTCTCCTGGTCTGACCTCAAAGTAAACACCACAACATTAATCACCAAACAGAATTCCTAGACTGACTGAAGAATGTGTTCCGAGCAGAACTCGGCAATTAAAAGCTTGTAGAGTTCACGAGGAGCACTGCCAACATAACTCTACAACTAAGCTTGTAACAGGCTTTCATTTGTTGCTTCTGACCCAGAACTGCACTTACGGTACAAACAAGGTACCTGAATGGGACTTCACCGATAGGTGCACAGATGGTGCCTTCAAAAGCAGGACAGGTTGATTCCACTTGCTTAGATGTTTATAGACTTTTGGCACTCCTCTCTTGTATCATTCTACAACACTTACTCACCATTCCAATCGCAGGGGAAGAGTGAGAGCCGTTCATCATGTTCTTTTTGGCAGGGTCTGGAACAGTGACTGGTCTGCTTGACAGGCTGCCTGAGCTTTTATACAATGAAGCCTCAGAATTCTTCCTGGAATCTGGAATTCTGACATGGGCAACAAGAAGTAAAAAAGAAGTGTTTGCCGAGAACGGTCCACAATAACTGCACTATAGGGGATTAAACAACCTTTTCATGACAAGCAAAAAGGGAAATCTGAGATTACTTAAATTCACTGACAGTCAAGTTAAAAAGAAGACTAAGACAACAGACGCTAAGAGTTGTAAAGATAGACTGGAAATTGGACGAAAATGTGCACTGGACATAAGAAAACATGTGGAACAAATACATGCACTGAATATTGTCAATAGGTACCAGGGTTTGTAAAACAAAACAAGAAAAGGGTGAGGAGTATGCCAACAATGTAAAAAGAAAAACATTCAATACAAACACCAACATCCTAGGTAAAGAATACAGAGGTCTAAAGGAATACATACAAAATGTGGATGCTAGCACTCCTTGCACAGGTAATAAATTGTGCCTTTCAGTGGAGTCATGCAGGAGGAAAGCTGAGGAAATAGAACACCACTAAATTGTGGAGGAAGCAAACTTGGAGCCAGTGATAGGAGAGGTTAGGAATTAGTACAGAGAAAAAGAGATGATATATTGAAACAATGGTGTCAAACTGCTTGCTCATGCTGATGAAATCTGACTTCATTTAGGAGCACAAAATTAGAAAGAAAATCTACCAGGGGCTGCAGTCTCTGATTTTAGTATATTTTAGAGCTGTGCTTTATTGAAGGCACAGGAACCGGGGCGAGAGTTAGTGATGCATGGTTAAAAAGTGCAGAATGACAAACTCTGAAGAGAGGGGTAACAAGAGGAGGTATTAGGGACCTTCCTTGGAAACCCATATCTAGAATCCTTCTAGGCCCTATAGAACTGTTACAAAGGAAAAATGCAATTGCTAGAGTATTTGGCAGAACATTTTCTTTTAATGTGATTTCAAATAGTACATTATCTCACCGTAGATAGAAGAGCACGTAGGCCTGCTGATTCAGCACAACTTTGATGTTGCTTGAATGTACTATGGAGTCGTTCATCTGGTACCACTGACCGTTACTTGCCTGGTGACAAACGTTACAGCAACATACATTAAAATTATTCAACCCTTCTGTAAAGCTCAGTGTAGCGCCTTGTTCACTATACAGAACATGCACAATATTTGAAATTTTATCTGTACAACCCATTAGAAGCATTACCAACTACACTCCTTGTACAGATCATGAACCCACTCTCCCCATTTATTCCATGCACAACCCTTTTGCCATGGGATATGCAGGAGCATAGGATACAAAGGAAAGGTTCCTAAACTGTTACACTGGTTCTCCAGAGAGAGAAACCCCTAATAATCTTTCAGTCAATTCCTGTGCCAGACATGTTCCAGTGATCCCCAGAAAATCTAGCACAAAATATTTAAATTCTAGCTTCCGCTTTGCAGTGAAAATAACCATACTCCCTGTAAAAATAAATAGATAAATATAAAGAAAATAAGTTACTTACCTGCAACTGTAGTTCTCCAGTTTTGGTATCTTTCATAGATTGTTCACAACAAGGGGGAGGGGGTTTGATTGGGCGATTTCCACTCGTCAAGAGTGGTAGGTCCAACCTCAGCGTGTGCCCAGAAGTCGTAAGTATTACAAAGAATGCTGGGCTTTTCCTCCAACTAATGATTGTACGTGTCACAATAGTGTTTGGATACGGTAAGGTCTCGATGAGTCCTACAGTTGGGCATCAATTTTGTTGGATGTAATGCCCTCACACACCCTTTCAGGTGTCATGCTTCATTCTCTGGGCTGCTCCTCGTTGGGTCGGCGGTGCAATAACCAACGGGGGCCACCTCAAAGAGGGGCACTTTGGCGGAGATCTTTTATCCAACTGCCGTCAGGTGAAGTGTGGGTGTGGGGCCAGAAGAGCGTAGACGTATATGTGAGTTAAAATAAAGCTAGGAGTACCAGGATCAAGTTTATTCTGGGGATCCCCTGCTTTAATTAAAAAGCAAGACTAGCCGGTACTCGCTGGAATGCTAGGTTTCCTATATGAGCCTCGGTTAGTGTGTGCTCTAAACGGTCGACATGTTTCGCGCGTGTGTACGATGACTAGCGATTCTTCAGGACCTCAATAAAGAAAATATCTTTAAAGGAAAACTGTCTAGGTTTATGGGATCTACCTGAGTATCTAGTGTATTATTCAAAAAAATCTCACAACAAGGAAAAGGTGCTCCATGTGGTAGTGTACCTGTGTTGCGCTGCATCTGCCTAAATTGGGAGACAAAAGAGCAAATCACAACAGGTACATGATTACAAACAATCGAATGGGTGACCTAGTACATTCCATGCGTCATGCTAGACAAGGTGCAGTTAGCATATGGGTTTAGAACCAATAAAAATCAGTGTGGATGATATTCCTCAGTGAGCAAGGTGGTGAGCATGCCCCTGTGGAAACACGATAAAAACAACAACAGCAATACAGTAGGTGGTTTGAACAGCTGACTCGCCTAATGTGTCAATTATACACACAACAACAGTACCCGGCGGACTGTACATCAGGTTCAGACATCCAAAGTATGGCTGGGTGTGGGAGGACATTTTTAATAAAAGGGGTGTTAATCTAAGAGTGATTATCTTAGTCGAGGAGCTGGCTATGTAGTCAAATACAATCATTAATTATCAATCAATCAATCAATCAGTGACACTTATAGAGCGCGCTACATACCCGTAGGGTCTCAAGGCGCTGGGGGGGGGGGGTGGGTGCCGCTACTGCTCGAACAGCCAGGTCTTCAGCTTCTTCCTGAAGGAGAGGTGGTCTTGGGTCAGGCGCAGGTCGGGAGGGAGGGAGTTCCAGGTCTTGGCGGCCAGGTAGGAGAAGGACCTTCCTCCTGTAGTCGCTCTTCGGATGCGGGGGACGGCGGCGAGGGCGTGGTTGGCTGATCGGAGGTGGCGTTTGGGTGCGTAGAATTATATCCTACTCCACCCTAAAGGGGTTAAACTACACAGTTGTATGTATGTCAATGCAAGCACTAATTGTTGTATTTCAGTGATGGGAATTGTGGTTTCAAACAATGCCCGTGACCAATTTCTGTAAAGTGATATAAATAGGTCGTAGGTAACGTGTCAACCGTCTCGCACTGAGTATTGCAGTGGAGCAGCGTGGAGTGAGATGTTTAGGCATGCATGGGTGTGTTAAAGATAGTCGGCACTAAGAGTATGGCGTGCTAAGTCTTGTGGCAATGTCTGATTGATTTTGGAGCGTCTATAATACGATCTCATAGTATGCTACATGAATTAGAGATCACCCGGTCTCCCCATGCAAACAATGTATAACAAGCCTATATGTATGACACATTACAATTGGAACAGCGCCCCAGTTATGCGCTTACGTTCAACTCACGGCCCCGGTTGATTAGGCGAGGCGCCAGCCGTCTATTCTGGCAGTGCGTTAAAAAATAATAAATAAAGAACGAATTTAACAAAAGGCCTCCACAAGACCCGTGTCTGCGCAGTCTAGCATTCACAGATAACCCCGTCTACGGGGCCCCAATCGGTATTTAACATCGCTCCTGCTTGCTACTTACTTCTAGTCTCCCGTGTCACCAACTGCTCGACCAACCCACGCCGCCGGGTCCGGGTGGTGATTTGATCCCCGGCGGCCATAGATTTGAACGGTCGGCAGTGTCACATGACTACGGGGTGAAAGTTCAGTGGTGACACGTGACAGGGGAGGTCTCTCAGGTCACGTGATTATTGTGGTACAGCCAACGGCCATGACAGAGTGGAGTAATCAGAGTGTTTACCAGTGTTCCCAATGCTATTGAGTCTCAAGGGGACAAAACACACATACGACCGGCACTCAGCACGGTTGAGTCAACCTTAAAAATGTAAATGTTTTTTAAGAGGGTTGACCAAAGAAGATTCTTGAAAGTAATTGGTTGTTGATCAAGGCGAAGGATCAATCTTATGACTCTGTCATCCTAATAAAGTGTGTGTTCTTACTAGCACAACAACAGCCCTGAGTTTGCATACTGTGTTCCTATCACTTAGTGGGACAAATATGGGGTGCATTCATCTAGGTGGAGTCCTTCTAGAGTGCACTCCACTGTATTTCCTCATTGAAGTCAGCACTGTCAGAGGATAAGCGATGTATCCACCTTTGTTCTTTAAAGAACAGGCTCTGTTTAGATGTTCTGGGATTTGCTTCCAGAACTAACCACCTTAAAGAATCGGCCGTGTGGTTGTGTCTATGTAGTGTTTGCACATTTTCGTATATTTCTCTTCTTGCAGCGAAAGTTGCTCCGGTGCTCAGAAATGCGTGTCTTAATTGGGCGAGTTTTCATCCCCACATAGTACAATTCGCAGGGGCAAATCAGGAGGTAAATGCAATTTGTGCTGTTGCAATTTGTGTGGCCCCTCAATTCCCAGGTGAAGGAGTCGGTCAACCTGATTGTTCTACGCGTGTTTGTGAGGGGTAAGCGCTACACATGCCGCAGGGGTAATGTCCCTTAACTGCGGGTAATTGCCATAGAGTGGTCTGTACCCCAGATGGTTTTTTCTTTGGTCTAGCCTGGTCTTAATGTTCTTGGATCATTTGAATGCGAACTGGGGTGGTTCAAGTTCAAGGACTCCTGTGTTTAGAATCTGCCAATGTCGTTTAAGGATTTTTTTTAGTTCATTTGAGGCTGGTGTGAACGTTGTCACACATGTCATCGGTTCATTGTCTATGGGATCCTTAATCCTGCGTTCTAAGAGACGCTCACTGTGATTATGGCATGCTCTTTGCCTGGCTTTAACCACTTCCCTTCAAGGGTAACCTCTGTCAGTTAGGTTTCTGGAGAGGATTGTGGATTGAGTTTTAGAACTCTCTACACTGCTGCAGTTTCTCCCGACCCTTAAGAACTGCCCAAAGGGTAGGATGACTCAACGCTCTAGGGTGATGACTTGTGAAATGCAGAAGGCTGTTCCGATCAGTGCTTTTCCTGAACATGGTTGTGTTTAGTTGGCCCCCTTCAATCACGATAGTTAGGTCTAAAAAGGAAATCTGGGAAGGGGATGCCGTTATTGTGAACCTCAGGTACAGACTGAGTGTTTATCCAGCCAAAGAACTCATTGTATGATTCTCTGTTGCCAACCCAGAAGGTCAGTATATCGTCTATGAACCATTCCCATAATCTTATGTTGGTCTGGTATGGGTTGGTTTGTTGGAAGATGTGCTTTCCCTCAAAATCAGCCATGTACAGACAGGCCACACTAGGGGCAAATGTGCTCCCCATCGAGGTGCCCTGTGTCTGATGGTAGTATTGGCCTTTGAAATCAAAGTAGTTTTCAGTGAGGGCCGGTGTCCCACATTCCATAATGAATGCTGGAGGTGTTGGGGAATCCCAGGGACCTGCATTAAGTACTTCCTCAATAACCCCTAGTGTGACCCTCTAAGGGAAGTTGGTGTAGAAGGCCTCCACGTCGAGGGTGATGAGGAAGTCTATTTGGGCACTGTCCTCAAACTCATGCAACAAAAGCAACACATCCGTTGTGTCCTGGATGTAAGAAGGGATGTGCTTCACCAGAGGTTGCAAATAGTGATTGCAAAATTGCGATAACGGTTCCAGCACTGAATCTATTCTGGATACTATTGGGCGGCCAGGAACGGGTGTGGTCTCCTTATGTATCTTCGGGAGGACATAAAGGTATGGCACCCTCGGGTCTTTCTTCACTAAGAACTCAGCTTCCTTCTTGCTGAGCCAACCATGGCATTCGGCTGATTCGACCATTCCAGAAATTGTGCATCTGAGACGTTCGGTCGTGTTGGAGGGGATGGGTGTGTAGTGTCGTCTGTCACCCAACTGTCTAAGACACTCTGTGTCGTAGTCTGTCGTGGTCATTAAGACCGTCGCTCCCCCCTTGTCTGCCTGTTTGATCGTGATGGTTGGTCGCTGGCCAGTGACTCCAATATTTGCATCTCTGTCTTAGAGATGTTCGTGTAGTTTTTATGCCCGCTGAGTGCTCTGACTTCCTTCAGTACTGCCTGCTCGTAGGTCAGTATTTCATTTGGGACCATCCCACTTTGTGGTGTAAAAGATGATGCATTGTGGAGGCCTGAATTTTCAATAGCTTTGTTGGGTTTACCCTCAAAAAACGCCTTGTGCCTGATTTTACGGAAAAACTGTTGCAGTTCACACATTTGTGGGAAACTGTCTGTTCTGGGGGTCGGGACAAACCAGAGTCCCTTCTGTAGGACCCTTTCTTCATCTTGAGTAAGCTGGCATGTTGATAAATTCACTACCAAACTCACTTCCTGTTGGTTTTGCTCCTGGTGTCCATTCCTTGTGCTGGGGCTTCCTCCCATTGGACTCTCTTGTCTGACCTGTTGCCTCTCTTTCGCCCGCGCCCTCTCCCCCAGCCTCTGTCTAAAAAAGTTTGGTTAGCACCTTGTGGGGCAAACTGTGGCGAATATTGGGGGCCAAAATGTGGTAGTGCTTGTGGAAAGGGTGGGTATTGCCAGAATGGAGGTCCCTGGTAGGGAGGGTGTGGATAGTTTTATTGTCCACGTCTCCCCCTATTCTTCCCCTTTGTTGATGGGGCTGCCAGTCATCTCCGCTCGAGTTGCTGTCACTATTTGAGCCTCTCCTAGAAGAAGTAGTGCTCGAATCTGAGAGGTAAACTGTTCCTGGTGGGACGTAGTCAACTTTCAGGTACGGGTAAACCTTCTCTTTTGCAAAGGGTTGGATGTCCTTTTGCAACTTCGTGATTTTTTGTTTCATTAGGTATTCTTTATGGTCAGCTAATTCCTTATTGAGTTCAGCTAATTTGGTTTTGAGGCTAGGGCTTGGGAGAGTACTCTTGAGTGCACTCTCAGCACTTTGGATGCGTACTAGTAGTTCGTCCGCTAGTCGCTTAGCTGTATTTACAATCAGGATTAGGAGATCATGCGTGCACTTCCAGGATATTTGTAACCATTCTATTTTGAACTGGCAGTCTTCCCAGAAGATCCCGGGGAGGTTTTTGATGATTAGTCCGTTGGGCGCAATCTTGGACCTAAAATATTCTGCCATGAGTGCTCCATGGAGGGTGATCCTCACCCATTCTCTTTTCATGTCTGAGAGAGTCTGCCAGTCAGCTGAATTGATTCCTGTGGCACTGTCATTTTCTAGACCAAGGATGGAAGGTGTCCTAAGGATTGCTGCTGCATCATCTTCCCCGAAGGTCAGACCTTGGCCATCCATTTTTCGGTGGCTCGGGAACTACGAGAACGAAGATGGAAGGTAAAAAACACCCCAATATGGATGGTGTGATATCACTCTGAGTGATAGAAGGTACAGGTTGGGGGATAGAACAATCGTACCCACCTAGAATTTCTCCCACGGTGGTTAGCCGTGCAGTGGATTGTTTACAACAAGGGGGAGGGGGTTTGATTGGGCGATTTCCACTCGTCAAGAGTGGTAGGTCCAACCTTAGTGTTTGCCCTGAAGTCGTAAGTATTACAAAGAATGTTGGGCTGTTCCTCAAACTAATGAATGTACGTGTCACAATAGTGTTTGGATAATGCAAGTCTTTATTGAGGTCCTGAAGAATCGCTAGTCATTGCACACACGCGAGAAACATGTTGACCGTTTAGCACACACTAACCGAGACTCATATAGGAAACATAGCATTCCAGCGAGTACCGGCTAGTCTTTCTTTAGAATTAAAGCAGGGGACCCCCAGAATAAACTTGATCCTGGTACTCCTAGCTTTACTTTAACTCACATATACGTCTACGCTCTTCTGGCCCCACACCCACAATTCACCTGACGGCAGTTGGATAAAAGATTTCCCCCAAAGTGCCCATCTTTCAGGTGTTGCCCGTTGGGTATTGTACCGCCGACCCAACGAGGAGCAGCTCAGATGATGAAGCATGACACCTGACCGGGTGAGTGAGGGTATTACATCCAACAAAATGGATGCCCAACTGTAGGACTCATCGAGACCTTACAGTATCCAAACACTATTGTGACACGTACATTCATTAGTTTGAGGAACAGCCCAGCATGCTTTGTAACACTTATCTTTCATAGATTCACATGATTGAAGCATTACCCAAAATGGTAGTCCCATGATACCATAGAAAACAGTAGTCAAAGACCTACATGAAAGTCAATGTTAAGACATTCACTCTAATAGGTTATCATCATCATTAAAAAAGACCTAAAGTCCAGCCAATAAGGCGGCCGCAATTTTTAGAACCCTCACCACAGAAGCGCCAGTTCTCTAGATTTTCCAGCAAAAGTGGGAGGCAGTAGTGAAGAGAAATAAGGGGAGCCTATATGGGGAGGAGAGTGGTTCGCATGTGAATCTATGAAATATACCAATACTGGAGAATTACAATTACAGGTAAGTAACTTATTTTCTTCTCCAGTATTGGATCTTTCATTGTCACATGCTTGAATCAGTATAGTTCGCAGTTAGAATTTGTTAATAACATTATCCTATCATAGCGGGTGATGGGAAAGATAGTTAGGAATGGCTCACCTTATTGTAACAGATGGCACAACCCTGCTTGTCCCACAGTTGCATCCTTCTGGTTAGAGGAACCCAGGCAGCAATGTTGCATAAACAAGTGTATGCTGTGTAGGAGAGTAGGATCTGCTTACTATGGTTACCCTCACTTTTTGCTGGTGTTTCACTGTTTTTCGACTTTAGTCTGGCTGGAGCTCTGCTATTCAGGACCCCAGCCTAGCTGCTTCCTTTTTAGATTGATTGCATGTACTTTAGGTACACTCCAAATTGGTTACTGGGTTACCCTTGTGAGTTCCTAGTATATGGTACCTTAGGTACCAAGTGCATAGGTACCCCAGAGGCCTACCAGGGGCTGAAGCATGTATTATGCCACCCATGGGAAGCTTTCCAAAATGGCGCCACAGGTCTGCTACTGCAGCCTGGGTAAGGTGGTGCTTGCACCCCTTACTAAGATATAGGTTACCTATATCTACCTTTAATCACTGACACATATAAACCTATAAGTCACTCCTATGGCAGGCCTTATCAATCCTGAAGGCAGAGTGCTTGGTTTTGTGAGCGAGGGTGCCCAAGCATGAGCTGAGCCCCTCTGCAGCTTTCGGAATCTATTCTCTGAGACTGTTCTGTGATGCAGCCAGACCATATACTCTTAAGCGGTAAATGCTACCTTTGGAATGGCTGCATGGAAACATGTCGTGTTTGGTGTCAAACACTCTGGAATCCTATGCCCACCCCCCGCCAGTCCTGGCGGCGGGGGTAGGATTCCACCCTTCTAGAGGGAGAAGACATGTACACACTTACCAGACCGGTAATAGTTTAAAAGAGCCCCAGCATCACAAAACGGATGCTGCAGACACCAGTCTGACCTCCTGCTGCTGGATAAAACTCCGGCAGGGGAGGCCTGGACAATAGGTTTCCTGTCACATGGAGGTGTAACCACCTCCCAGACAGGCTTTAGTGTATTGGGGCTGGGTGGGTGCATTCATAGAATGCTTTTCAGACAGTGCTGGGAGCACACTTGGTGTCCCTGTGCATACCCCAGTTTAAACTGGTTGCAGGGGCACTGAGCCCTGCTCTGGCGTGAAACTGGAATAAGGGGAAGGGGTGTAACCACCCCCACCCCGGGTCCTCCCATAGGTGGGACCCTAGAGTAAGTCCAACCCCTAAACTTAGTAAAAGTATAGGAACCCAGTCCTTAGGACTTTAGATTATACCTGGACGAAACTCTACAACATATATCCTGGAACTTCGACATTCTATTTCGACTAGAAGATGGAAGAATCTCCCTTGAGATCAAGGAGTGACTCCCCACTTCAAACAGGCACCAAAGAAGCAACTTGCCGGTCTGCATTTCCAAGGCTCCTGCTGGATTCATACTGATTTGCGACACAGGACACTGACTTCTAGACTTATCAGAGGCTGACAAGATCACAGCAAAGCTCAGACCCGCAGCTCTCACGAGTGACGTGGAACCGGAACTCCTGGACACTGTGCACATTTGCTAGTGCATCGACTTCCTGAGCTTACCCGAAGTTGTGCATTGGGCTAATTGAAGTCCAAGCCCTGAGCACCGACTGCACCGAAGATTGCAGGCCTGTTAAATCTAGTTTGCGACATCAACAATATCGGCGCCATCTTGTCCCCCTTTCAGGCTTGTATGTGCGCGTAAGTTTCAGCCATTTTGAATGCCATGGCCTCTCTGCCCACTGCCGATAGCCAGCGCGTCTCTCTCTCTCCCTCTGACCTCGCAAGCATCCCCCGCACGCGGACAGCCTCCGCTCTCACATGCTTGGGCCATAAACCTCCCCTTCAGCGCGACCCTGCCTCGGAGCCACATCCCGTACCCAGCTAGACACCTCCCTTCATCCCTTTCATGATCACACATCCTTTGATAAACCCCCTTCCTCTGTACCAGATTGTCCAGGCCCGATCCCAGGCCACCACCTGGCCCTGCGGATGCAGTTTATTGCCCCCTACAGTAGGAAGCTGCCCCACTTCAAAGGATCTTCGACTGATCAAAGCCCCCACCCCATGAGATCCGATCAGCCGCACGCATTCCGGGAACCGGCGCAATGTCCAGCTGCGCGACAGTCATCACCTACTGAGATCGGGGTGGGGACTTCTACTGTAAATGTGTGTGGGAACGGGCTTGAAGCGGGGATTCCGAGGATGTCTTTCCGTACTTCAAAGTATTTGCAGGAATGTGCCACTTGTAATACACTGTAATAAAGACCATAAACCTGTGTATAAGAGGCCAGGCCTCAGAGATGCGGTTAGAGCACCTCGAGAAGATACCCTGTTGTCTGATTTGACGTGTTCTGCTCCGTCGGAATAAACTCCTGTTTCCTGCTTTCCAGTCTCCAGCGCCTGCCTCTTTGTTTGATAATTTCGAGTGGTATGAGAGGCGGCTAACGCCGGGCAATACTTAAAGGTTATCGGTCGGAATCGTCCCTACCTTTTACAATTTGGCGTCCCAAACGTGGGGCCCATCAACGACACGTGGATCCAGTGGGAGAGGTCCTGACGACAGAGTGAACGACTGCAACGATCAGGAGTGCACCTGCCCGATAGACCCCTGTCTGGCAGCCGATCATCCGAACTTCACCGGTTCCGAGCAGACCTCTCTCGAGTGATCCACGGTCCTGACTGGGAACCATCAGGAGTGCCGCGACAATTACGGAGAATAGAGGACGATCGGGCGCTGGAAGCGGAAGACGAGAAACTGTCCATGCGGTCCGGGTAAGGTTGTGTAACACGACAAATTGCGAAACGATTGTTTGAAAAAAATACTAGTATTGCTCATTGATTGTTTTTGAGATATTCTCTGTCTGCAAACGGGGAAGAATAGAAATATTCTTTTTTCCTTTGCAGATAGTGAAGGATAAGTAACGCAGACTTTTGTCCCCCTTTGTAATCTGTCATGCCTATTTTTTCTCCCCACTGATTTGATTGTCCGTACATTGATTGTTCAAAGTTGGTTCTTTGAGATATTCTCTGTTTGCAAATAACGTAGAATAGAAATATTCTGTCTAGTCTTTGCAAGTAGTGAAGGATAGGTAGTGCGGACCTTTGTCCCCCGTTGTAATCTGTCATGCCTATCTTCTCCCCACTGATTGGTAGTTGGTTCAGCCCGGACCGCTTATTAGAGATGAACCATCCAGCTCCACTGGAAGGCACCCCTAATAAAGATATGTTCACCAAGTATGGACGAGTCGCCGTAGCCTATAATAAGCTATGGCACAAATATACGAGAAAGGATCAGGAAAGTCAGTGGCCACTGATAGGATCTTGCGATGACGATAAAATAAACGTGCTGGAAACAGCCCTTCGAAACAATAAGACAACGCCCACTATGCTGGATAGTCTCGGCATGTGGCGCAAAGAAGCAGAACAACGAAAAAAGAGAAACGAAGTCAGATTAGAGAAAGAGCTACGAAAAGCAGCTTACCTAGCTGCTAAAAAGTTAGAGGAAGAGATAAAGGAGAGAGAGGAAGCCAAACAGAAACAAGAATCCGAAACATCGAGCCAGTGTCCCGTTAGAACACCCTCTACGCTCTACCCCGAGTTACCCTCGAAACAACGAGCGAACTATGATTTATTGCTAGGTCCCTTAATCATCTATATGCCCCCTCCGTATGCCCCTTCTCAACCCATAGTACAGCACCCGCAGCCCCCAAGCACAGGTGAGAATAGTGCCAGGGCCTCGGTCCTCACGGCCTCCGCGAGGGCCGTGCCTCTTGTACTTGACGCAACGCAGACAGCAACATCAGATAACCCAGAGGCCCGAAAAAGATTCCACTAGAGTGAACAGGTTGAGCAAGGATGAACGAGCAAGAATCGATAAGATAGTAAGGGCACTGGTGGAACAAAAGGAGAGCGAAGAGTATGTAACGGATATGTACAATTCATATGCCGATAGCCACAGACAACACTTTGTCGTGCGATTTTGTTATCACACCCTCAATACCTATGAGGACCGATACCAAGACAAAGGTCCTGAGAGTCTAACGATCTTGTTTAGGAAAGTCGACATTGGGGATGAAGGTGAGTGTGACGTGACGGACCTCTTCACGCGCACGCTTGAAGTTTTCCGCCACCTCACCGAACAGATGTTAGAAGCTAAAACTACGACTCCTGTAGCGACCGAACCTCGAATAGAAAAAACGAATACAATGATGCCTATAAGGGAAGCCACTCCCTACTGGGTTCCCCCACGAGGTCAGGGAACGCATGATGACGTTAACCATCAAATGCGAGAGGGAGGGTAGTTTATAGCTGGGTCTACCAACCATGGGATCGACAAGATATCCTGACGTTCCGAAAATCCCTGCCCGATTTATGGAAAAACCCCACTGCCTTTTATACTGAATTAGGTACAGCCTTGGGTTCGACGATTAAGACCCTAACCGACATTGATTTGTTTTCCGGGTTATGTCTGCCAGGTGATGTGTGGAAGCAAATCCGGAAAGTCAGCCACCTTGAGCTGTTCGGACATACCTGGTCACAACTCGATGGCATAGACAGACAACGAGAGCCTGGACAGAAACCTTTGAAATCCATTTTAGAACTCCCAGACAAGATTGTCCAGAAATTGAAAAGCCTGATCCCAGAAAAGAAGCTGGACTGGTCGATAGTAACGGCCTGCCGCCAGAAACCCCAGGAAGACTTATCAGAATACTTCTCCCGGTTTGAGACTGTGTTTTCCGATTACAGTGGCCAGGACATGACCACTGCAACCGGACATCATCTGTTTGTCCAGAACTATGTTAAAGGTCTGTCACAGGAGGTCTCACAGAAACTACAGGCTAGCGAGAGTAGTTGGGCGGCCTCCAAGCCTGCGGCTATCCTTCAGATGGCCCAGTATTATGAGCATCAGAAGAACGAGAATGATAGGGCGACTGAGAAAAAGAAAAAGGACCTGAAAGAAAGGGTGATGATTGCACAGTTGCAGGGGGTGACTATAGGAAGAGAGCAGTACAAGGGAAATTACCAGTCGAATGCTCCTAGAAATCCACCCCCTAAAGACCGTACGCCCGCACCGTATGCTGGACGTAAAGACATTGACGAGAACCAGTGTGCATTTTGCAAGGGATTTGGCCATTGGAAATCCCAGTGTCCGGTCCTGTTAGAAATGAACAAGAATAGGGACACAAGAGATGTAGCGGGTGGGTCTAGAAACAGATGACAGGGACGAGGGTCCACGAACGACAGCGACAGGCCAGGCAGACCGAACACATTTGACCGTCCCCGGCAGGACCAGTACCAGCAGTCTGACTGCGACAACACCCACGACTTTGCATAGGACTGCCAAGGGCAAGGGAGGGATCCAGTCGAGCTCTATGTTGACCAGCAAGGTCCTTATGTCACCGCTAAGGTCCTGGGTACGAAGTCTCCATTTTTGGTAGACACTGGCGCAACACGTAGTGCGTTATCTAAAAGACTGATTCCAAGGGCACCCTTGTCTGGCTCACATGTAACAGATAGGTTTCGATGGAACGCCCTCCACTAATCCCTTGTCCACACCGATCTCCTTTGACTTAGAAAACAACACCACTGACAAGGCGTTTTTACTCTCATCCAACACCCCTGATGCCATTATGGGACTTGACTTACTGAAGCATTTCCGAGCTACTATTAGGTGTTCGCATGACTGAGTTCGAGTCTTTTTGTACGATAACCCGACTCTGTTCAGACTCTGTCCCACCCGACGCATGTTTTCCATCACTGATGCGGACTTGTCCCTGCTTTACACTCTACCTCCATATCTGTTGGCCAAGACTGACAAGGACGTAGGACGCATGATGATCGACCCGGTGCACATAACTGTTCAACAAGACGCAATACTCCCTAAACTTCCACAATATCGGATATCGCCCGAGGGCGAGAAGGCATTGGTAAAGATTATCTAGTCCCTGATAGATGCAGGAGTGGTAGAGGAAGTAGTTAGCAATGTTTGCAACAGCCCTATCCTACCCATTGTAAAGAAGCAGGGTGAGGGAGATGAGAAAGCTTACCGCTTCATCATCGACCTACGAGAGGTTAACAAAGTAGTTGTACCTCAGTACCCCGTAGTCTCAGACATCACCACTATTCTGACTGATTCCTTCCACTGCCACCACCTTCACCGTCATCGACCTCAAGAACGCTTTCTTCTCTATCCCCATCCACCCAGACAGCCGCTACCTCTTCGGCTTCACCATAAAAGCCCGTTCGTGTAGATTTTGTCGAACACCCCAAGGCTACACTGAAAGCCCCAGCATCTATAGCCAGGCCCTTAAGAGACAAGTGGACGCAGTCCAGTTACCGGATGGAGTGGTGTTGATACAGTACGTCGATGATATCCTTTTGGCGGCCGACACCACTCCACTTGCAGTCACAGCCACCATCCAACTCCTGCACTTCCTCGCGGAAAATGGCCACAAGGTCTCCAAGAAGAAGTTGCAATTCTGCCTACCCCAGGTCACTTACCTAGGCCACCTCTTATCCAAAGACAGGAGAAAGCTTACACCCGATCGAATTCAGACCATTCTAGAAACCCCTGTCCCTAAGACCCAGAAACAAGTCCGCTCCCTGCTAGGCCTCACCTCCTTCTGCCGACAGGGGTTGCCAAATTTCAGCCTCATTGTGAAACCACTGCTTTCCTTACTGGCTAAAGATGTCCCCTTCCCGCGCCCTTGGACCCCTGAATGCCAAGCCTCCTTCAAAGAACTACGAGATGCCCTCTGCTCAGCCCCCGTCCTAGGAACCCCCGGTTACACAAAGCCATTCTCCCTCTACACTCACGAAAGGGAGGGGTGCGCTTTGTCTGTCCTGACTCAGTCCATTGGCCCCAAGCAACGCCCATGTGCCTACTTCTCTGCCACTCTTGACCCCGTAGCCAGAGCTTTGCCTGCCTGCCTTCGACCAGTAGCTGCCGCTGCTGTCTCTATCTGACAAAGTGAGGGGATCGTGCTCTCCAACTCCCTCACGGTGTTAGTACCCCATGGGGTCGACACTCTCCTGAACCAGACTAAGACGCAACATCTGACTAGTGCACGACTGACTGGGTACGAACTGACTCTGCTTGCACCCCACATCACATTGAAAAGATGTACCACGCTGAATCCAGCCACTCTGTTGCCCCCTACCTGAGAACGACCCCAATGTGTCCCCTGTACATGACTGTGACCCTCACGGACGAACAGACTAGGAGTAGGGTTGACCTCCGAGACACTGCCTTCCCATACCCTGAAGGAGAACTGTGGGTGGATGGCTCTTGCATCAAACTCCCCGATGGCACCACCTCAGCTGCTTATGCAGTTACCACAGCCCGAACTGTAGTAGAGACAGCCCGCATCACACAACGATCTGCACAGGCAGCAGAACTGATTGCCCTCACACGAGCATGTATCCTAGCAGCAGGAACAACATCAAACATTTACACCGACAGCCAGTACGCCTTCGGGGTGGTTCATCATTTCGGGCTCTTGTGGAAGGAGAGGGGATTCCTGACCTCACACGGCACGCCATCCTACACGGAGATCTAGTCTCCGCCCTGACTTAAGCGGTCCTCCTTCCCAAGCCACTTGCAGTAATCAAATGCCAGGCACACAAGAAAGTGACAGACATCATTGGGCAGGGGAATGCACTGGCAGACATCACTGCCCGAACCACAGCCGAGAATAGGACAACGACACGCATGCATGTGACCAGGTCACAAGCAGAAAAAGGGACGGACGCTAGAGAAACTATTAGGGACATCCAGATGGCCAGCTCACCACACTAATTGACTGAATGGGCACGGGTGGGATTGAAAGACGATGAAGGTTGCTGGCGAACAAAAGACACGAACAAATGGCTGCTACCCAACTCGTACCTGATCCCCATATTGACCATGGCACACTCCCCAGCACACATAGGATCTGCCCCTATGGCCGAACTGGTCTACAAAGTTTGGCACAATGACAAGATTACAGATTCAGCTAAACGTCTGGTCCAACAATGTCTGATATGCCTGCAACACAACCCTGGCAAAGGAACTGTAGTACCCCGGGGAGTGTTTGGGGTCCCCAATCATCCATTTGAAGTCCTACAGATGGACTACATCCAATTAGAAAGATGCCAAGGTCTGAAATAAGTACTTGTTGTCGTGTGCGCATTTAGCAAGTGGGTGGAAGCCTATCCAACTCGCGACAACACTGCCATTGCCACTGCAAAGGTATTACTGAAAGAATTCTTCCCTCGCTACGGCCTTTGTCGAATTTTGTGGAGCGACAATGGCCCTCATTTCGTAGCCGAGGTTATCCAACTCATTTTAAAGGGGTTGGGTGTAAAACAGAAGTTCCATGCAGTCTTCCACCCCCAATCTGCTGGACTAGTTGAGCGGCATAATGCCACACTGAAGCTCAAACTAGCTAAGATAGTGGCTACCACAAGACTGAAATGGCCAGACGCTCTCCCACTGGCATTGCTATCAATGCGTTCCACCCCCACCAAACACCATTTGACCCCTTACGAAGTCGTTTTGGGCCGACCTATGAGCATTTGGTCCGCACCAAAACCGACATCCATTCACGACGTCCCGGACGTCCTAATGTCTGACTATTTGTACAATCTGACTAAGACACTGTCTGTTATCCATCAACAGGTGCTGCAGGCCATTCCTGATGCTTCCAGGGGCCCCGGACACGACATCCAACCCGGTGACTACGTGCTGATACGTAACTTTCAGCGTGCACAAAGTCTGGAACCCCGGTGGACGGGCCCCTGGCAAGTCTTGATCACCACCCGAACAGCTCTTCGAGTAGAAGGAAAGAAGAACTGGCTGCATGCACACCACTGTAAGAAAATCTCCTCAACCCTGACGACGACCGAAGACGTGGCCACCCAAGAAGAGCTCCTGAACAACGATCGACCATCCCTGAGCTGTTACTCTGATAAAGAGACACTTTAACTGGCAGAATTCCCCGATCAACTGTGCCATCCTGACTCAGTCCATTAGCCCCAAGCAACGCCCATGTGCCTATTTCTCTGCCACTCTTGACCCCGTAGCCAGAGCTTTGCCTGCCTGCCTTCGAGCTGTAGCTGCCGCTGCTGTCTCTATCCGACAAAGTGAGGGGATCGTGCTCTCTAACTCCCTCACGGTGTTAGTACCCCATGCGGTCGACACTCTCCTGAACCAGACTAAGATGAAAGGAGGGAGCTTCGGCTAAGCAGACCACTGACTAAGTTACAATTCTCAGAGCGGTGGCCTAACACTATTAGGGCTGCCAGGAGAGAAACCAAACGAAGTTTGTGGTTCTGCCCGCTACCGAGCCCCTTGAAGATGATGGAAGCACCCGACACGAAGATGATGGAAGCAACCGGACATCCGAAGACCAGCTACAGAAACCCAAAGATTGACAGAATCCACAGCTCTAAGACTATTGCCCTCTTTATCGCCCTTCTCTTTTACCTCCTCCTCATGACCACCTTCTGGATCGTGGAAGAGAGCGCACCAGCTCATAAGACATTTCTAACCACTGCACAGCCTACTACCATGAAAGAACACTACCTGGTCTCTCTTTCACCTCAACTCCGAGAAAGACGTAAGGAGTTTTGGAACAACTCCTTCGTGCAGTTGCTGCACCAACACAACCTTGCCGCCAATGCCACAAACTGCTGGATCTGTGGGTTGTTACCCCACGCCACTGGACATTCTATCCCCTTCATTCCTACACCTTTCTCCGTTCACGGCTCCCGCCTTGCTTGGCTGATCCTCTTGCAAGAAAGCTACAGGGATAAAGCTACAGGGATAACGCCACTTCCAGCAGAACTATGGCACACTTTTATCATGTGGTCTGGCAGAACAAAACAGGAAGAACTGCTGCCCCCTATTGCCCTCTGACATCCCAACGACTCTATTCATATGGACATCCCTGCCAAAGAACGGATTGAAATTCAGGTGTTCAACAACCCAGCCAGACCCACCTTCTCCTACCTCCGGAAACGAACAGCTGCCACCCAGACTGTGGCCCTATCTGTCGTCAATGTCTCGGGCCTTGTATGCATCGAAGGCCTTGGGACACAGCTGGTAGGCCACAGCGCTTGCCGCATCACCAGAACTTTGGACTCAACTGATCCACCTCTCTTTTGTCACTTCTCCGAATAAGTACTTTGTTTGTGGTACGAAAGCCTACACCTGGCTCCCCAAAGGCTGGGGGGGGGGGTACCTGTTACATTGCCTTCATCCTTCCTCCGACATATGTGGCTCCAGCAAACCATCACCGACAAAAACGAGCAAAAGACATTGAACAAGCCGACTTCACCGGAGCACAGTTCCTGGACGCAATGAAGGGACTTGTTCCACTCTGGGGTCCGATGGCGAACAGCCGTGCCATCCGACATTTGACCCACGCAGTTGAAACGACAATTAACATTACACATGGCATCCTCACAAACAATACAGCCGAGCTTCAGGCGGTCGCCTGGTGGCTCTTCAGAACCGCCTTGTTCTAGATGTGGTTCTAGCGGATCGTGGAGGAGCATGCCGTATCATTGGGTCCAGCTGTTGCACCTACATACCGGACAATGCCCCCTCAGTTTACAAAGCCATTGAAAACCTCCACAGACTTTCCTCAGAAGTTCATCAGGAACAAGTAGAATGGTCGCTTGGGAGTTGGTTCTGGAGTGCTGTAAAGGACTGGGGGTGGAGGTTGTTTATGATCGTATTGATACAGATTGTCGTAATTTGTGGATTCTGCCTGGGTGTTCAATGCTTGCCACCCCTGTGCTCACTTTGTGCTAACTGTATCTGCCCCAAGACTTTGGACTTTGAAGCGGAACGCATGAAAGCTTTGTATGAAGTAGAAGTTCGAAATATAATGGGGATAGATATAGATTGACAAGCTGGCTAGATATGTTGAAAAGGGAGGACTGTTCAAATCTAGTTTGCGACATCAACATTATCGGCGCCATCTTGTCCCCTTTTCAGGCTCGCGTAAGTAGCAGCCATTTTGAATGCCATGGCCTCTCTGCCCACTGCTGATAGCCAGCGCGTCTCTCTCTCTCCCTCTGACCTCGCAAGCATCCCCCGCACGCTGACAGCCCCCTCTCTCACATGCTTGGGCCATAAACCTCCCCTTCAGTGCGACCCTGCCTCGGAGCCACATCCCGTACCCAGCTAGACACCTCCCTTCATCCCTTTCATGATCACACATCCTTTGATAAACCCCCTTCCTCTGTACCCAATTGTCCAGGCCCGATCCCAGGCCACCACCTGGCCCTGCGGATGCAGTTTATAGCCCCCTAAAGTAGGAAGCTGCCCCACTTCAAAGGTTCTTCGACTGATCAAAGCCCCCACCCCATGAGATTCGATCAGCCGCACACATTCCGGGAACCGGCGCAATGTCCAGCTGCGCGACAGTCATCACCTACTGAGATCGGGGTGGGGACTTCTACTGTAAATGTGTGTGGGAACGGGCTTGAAGCGGGGATTCCGAGGATGTCTTTCCGTACTTCAAAGTATTTGCAGGAATGTGCCACTTGAAGTAGTGTGGCTCACTGGTTAGAGGCGGCAGACCCGAGAGCAGAGGACGGCCCGGGACCAGGGTTCGATTCCCGGCGCGGCAGGTTTCTGGACCAGGGTCAGCGGACTCGATAATTCTCTCGCCTCGGTGCCCACTCTGATCAGCGATCACACTCGGCAACTCTGGGCATTAGCTTGCCTCATCTTCACTAACGGCCCCACCAGACCGCCGGGGATGCCTGGTCTCACCCTGGAGATACCCATTAAGGGACCATCTCTCAGGGAAGCCAGGAAGGGTTTCGCAGCGGTCGAAGCGCCTTGGGACCCTACGGGTAAGTAGTGCGCTATATAAATGCCAATACATTTACATACATTTACATACACTTGTAATAAACTGTAATAAAGACCATAAACCTGTGTATAAGAGGCCAGGCCTCAGAGATGCGGTTGGAGCACCTCGAGAAGATACCCTGTTGTCTGATTTAACGTGTTCTGCTCCGTCGGAATAAACTCCTGTTTCCTGCCTTCCAGGCTCCAGCGCCTGCCTCTTTGTTTGATAATTTCGAGTGGTATGAGAGGCGGCTAACGCCGAGCAATACTTAAAGGTTATCGGTCGAAATCGGCCCTACCTTTTACAGGCCTTCACGTCACGAGTGTTCCGTGAGCCCGCTTCTAGCATTTCGGCTAGAGGCCCCTTCGCGATCCCTGGTCCGTCGACTGGTGGGTCCCCACGAAGGTAACTTTTGTTTCTTGTGCTTCCCTGGTTGCTCCAGATGTGCCCTGACTCCCCTCCAAAGTTGTTGGGTCCAATCCGGATACCGACACCGCAGCACTCTACATCTGATGTGTGAAAGCTCAAATCCAGCTCTTGGTTGTCGTTGACGCCTCCTGGTCCTCGAAATTACCAGACATTGGTGGGCATCTGCTCATCGCTTTCCTGGTCACTGGCTAGTGACCCAGACTCTGTCCCCTCTGGTTTCAGGTTCTTCATATCTCCAATCCACCCTTGGATCCATCTGGACACTTTCCACTTGGTCGCCTGCAGCACTTTTCCGCAGCCTGCCATAGAAAATGACGAGGAAACCAGACACGAAAAGACACCTATGCTCCCTGCTTCCCTGGGTGAGGTAACTCGAGTACTCCGGTGTTCCTGTGGGTATTGACTCTAGAAATGCCTAGTTCTTAAGGAGTTTGCTCCTAGTCCACTTCCAAGTGTCCCTAATCTTTAAACTTATAATCGCAACTTTCTACATAGAAATCAATGGTGATTAGCTGCTTGTTTAGATGTCCATCGTGGTTTTTATACCACTTTCTTAGTATATGGTTTGTGACGCCCCTAGGGCTAATCATATATTGTGCTAATTTACTGTGTGCTAAATAAGTTTACTGAATGTACTTCTGCCTCTAGCATCATAAAGAGGCTAGAGGGATGTGTTTAGAATAAATACATATATTTTATATATATACCTGGTGTGGTTCTCCTTTCATTTGTTCAATGCGTCACCATGTTACCTTGGTGACGTCCCTGCATTCAGTGCACACCATTGGTGTTTAGACAATAAACCTCCACAGTGTGACCAATTGTCGCAATTTATTGGTGCATTATTTTCAAATAGTAATCCATTCCATTCATGTTTTACATTTTAAATGCTTTCAAGAAACTGCTCCAATGCATTTCGGGTCTTGTACCCCACCACATAATCTGGACTTTAAACACACGGTAACATCGACTTCAAACACACCTTGACTGAGCCGTTCACCCCAAGCACTTCCCCGACCTGCATGCAACGCTGAAGTATCCTTGTAAATATGATCCCACCCTTAGTGTTATATGCTCTGTCTTTGTTTACAGAAGCTCCCCGATGAAGGGTACAAGACCCGAAATGCATTGGAGCAGTTTCTTGAAAGCATTTAAAATGTAAAACATGAATGGAATGGATTACTATTTGAAAATAATGCACCAATAAATTGCGACAATTGGTCACACTGGAGGTTTATTGTCTAAACACCAATGGTGTGCACTGAATGCAGGGACGTCACCAAGGTAACATGGTGACGCATTGAACAGATTTACCATATACGTGTGTCGGACGGACACACCACCTGCTTGTAGCACCCTACCGCTTAAAACAACAATCGACTAAAGATATCTAACAACAAATAAAGCTTGCTGTGCGTCCCCCAACCACCACATTTAGTCATTTCTCCTTTCATTTGGGCATTCACGAGATTATAGACTGGTAAAACAAGATGCTTTACATTCCTTCAAGACTGAGCCTGAAAGCTGCTCTCCACAGCTACCACTAGGATAGCTTTCTATATAGGTTGTCTTTAAATCTACCATCAATAAGGGTCATTTGCACTGGTGGAAGGTGCCCACTAGAATTGTGGACAGCATATGCCAGGCCAACTTTTCACATGCTAGACAGTGTTGCTGCTCGGCATATTTGCTGAATAGGCACACCCGCAAAGAGCTGTGGTAGTAGAAGCAGCTCTGGTAGAATGGGTCATAACTTTGTGTGTTTAGGCTTTTCCTGCTTGTCTGTGACAGCATAGGATGGGTGCTGCGATCCATCTTGATATGCTTTACTTCGAAACTGGGAACCATTTTTTTTTATTTCCATAAGCCACAACAATTGATCCATTTTGCACAGTGGTTTAGTTCTGTGCAAGTAGAATTTCATACATCTTTTAATGTGTCATGCATGTAGTGACCTTTCAGCCATAGTGAATTGGGAAAGAAAGTCCTAAATGTTATGGGTTCATTAAGATGGAAATCCGAAGGAATTTTTGGTATGATCTTTGAATTAGTTATTAATAGAACACGGTCTTGTTTGAAATGCATGAATGGTTCCTGGATTGTAAATGCTTGAATGTAACTAACTCTTGCTGATTAGTTAGTTCCAGCAGCAGTGCTGCTTTCAATGAGAGATATTTTAAGTCTGTCCTGTGAGTCTATTCAATTGTCCAAGTACTACATTTAGATGCCAGTCAGGAGGAGGTTCATTTACCAGAGGAAATACCCTGAAAAGTACCTTAAGAAACTGTTAGATTACTCTAGCCGACCATAGAGAAGGTAGCTTATTTGATCTTAAATCGGGATATTGCTGCAAGATGTACTTTAATGGATGGTTGAGCTAGACCGGATTTGCCAATTGAAGAGGCTATGGTAGGATTTGCTTTGGAGGAGATAGGATGAGGCACAAATTCCCTGGCAACAAAGACAGAAATGCTTTCCCTTGAGCTTATGTCTTATTGATGGTGTCAGCCCTGGCCTTTGTGAGGATCTCTATGCAGTCCGTCGGAATATTTAACCATGCTAAATCACTAAATTCAGAAGCCAGGGTCACAAGTGTAGGGATTTCATAATCGGATGACGTACCTGGCCGTTGTTCTTAGTCATCAACGGGCTCAGTTTAATGGGGGCCTGTTCTGAAAGAAGCAGGATTTTGATGAACCAGAACTGTCTGGGCCATCTGGGAACAATCAGGATTACTCAGCAGGGATCTCGCCTGAGGTTCCTGCGAATCATCAGGAATAATTGGATCGGGTGGGGAGCGTACGTAAACATCTTTGACCATCTGATCAAAACTGATATCCTCACAAACCCTCCTGCCAGCTTCCGTAGTACTGGCATTTGCGGTTGCTCTTGGTCATAAACAGATCCAGATTTGGTTTGCCCTAGTAAGCAAAGGAAGATGTTTTCTAGAATCTGCTGATTTAGTGGCCACTTGTGGCAACTGGTAGTCGTCGTGTTTAATGTATCCGCTAAGACATTGGTTGCTCTGGGTAGGTGTTCTGCCTTCAGTGCTCTCGAGTTGTGCAGGGCCCACGTCCAAATTTCTTGCGGCTGCTGTGACAGAGCTGATGAACTTGTTACTCCCAGTTCATGTAATGCATGAAGGTGGTATGGTCCATGCAGATTAGCATGGATGAGTGTGCTATTCTGGGAAAGAAAGTTATTAGGGCCAGTGCTATGGCCTTGAGCTCCAGCCAGTTTATGTGCATCTTCTTTCAAAGTTGTTCCATTACCCACTGATTGTCAAATCCTGAAGAGGAGTGCCCCATCCCTCCAAAGAAGTGTCTGTCGTTACGACAAAGTCTGACATGTGTGTTGGGAATGTTAGCACCTTGATAATGTTTCCACTCTGACCCACCATTGCATGGATGCTACCATGGTAGGGTTAATCCAAATGATGTTGAACGACCCTTCAACTTGCACCCATTCCTCGTTTGGCTCCTCCTGAAAGGGTCGTGCGTGCAGGCCGCAATTGGATTGATGGAATGTAAGAGGATAGCATTCCTAGGAGTGACTTGTACAGTTGAACTGAAACAGACTTTCTTTTGCTTAAATGTTGAGCAAGTTGTTGAATCCTCGTCTGTCTTTCTTGCGAGCCGAATGCCTTTACCTTGTTGGTATCTAGAATTGCTCCCAGAAAAGTCAACGTGGATGTTGTTGTTAGATATGATTTTTACTTATTGACTGTGAAAATTGGGAGGCAGGTTGATGTATCTGTTGTGGCCTGCCGAGACGTGACAGCCTTTATTAACCAGTCGGTCAGGGATGAGAATACCTTCACTCCTTATCTCAGATTAGCTGCAACTGGAGCCAGACACTTGGTGAAGATACGGGGAACCGATTTTAGTCTGAAGGGGAGGACTTTGAATTGGTAGTGGGTGCTGCGGCTCCCACTCTATTCCCGAAATAAACAAAATCGATCGTTTCTCTTCCCATCACTGTATGGGTCAACACCGCGTCATCACCTCAGACGCCCTAAGCGGTCTGGATTCCTCCCAAACATCGGCTTGATTTTTTACCGGTCTATCAAATTGCCGACTGTGACTCCAGCCTCACATCTACCTCTATCTACACGAGGCTTAAAGCTTATTACAGGGAATTGAGCACAGGCAAATCCTTTAATGTTTATATGGATTGAAACGCTGTCGACCCCCTATGCACTGCTCTGAATTGCTATTTAACCCCTTCAATGTTCATGACGGAACGGTTCAGTCATGAGCGTCGGTTGGCCTGTGCTCATGACGGAACCGTTCAGTCATGAGCCCGTTGGCTCATTAGAACCTTCAGCACAGCGCGAGAATTTGCGCCGTGCTGAAGGTGTTAAATGTGTAAAGGTGCTCCCATGCGATTTGTTTGTCACATTAGAAATTCTGTGTGTAAGAAACCTACAGCTTTGCCTGAGCCTTTTTGTGTTCTCCATAGTTTGTCCTTTTCGTTTTAGTAGGATGCAGGCTTGTGTCCCACTTTGACATTTTTGTTCGTACTGATTTTCCTGGATTCAAAAATATTAAATATTGGACCTCTGCCCGGCTGGACAAGTTTCACAAATCTAGTACTGACTGGGTCTATATTTATTTCCATGTTCCTAATTTTTGCTCTAGGGACCACTGTTCTTTATAATGGCTTAAATTCCCCAGGTTGACTTTATTTGGGTTCCCTTGTTTCCTCACAACAATGACAATAAGATGGCCTTTACAAATTTTTTCATGGGCTCCTTCAAATCAAAGAGGAGGCAATCAAACTGCTTGGAGGTAAGAGGAAGCTGAAATCTTGTTGCTGCCCTCTCCAGGAGGTTGTGGAAGCAACCAATGTCATCCAGTGGTGGCACAGGACGGGATGGTGTTGGTATTAAATAGTCATTCCACTCATTGGGTATTGAAGCTGAATCCCTGATTTCTCCCTCTTCTCTATCCTTGTCTGAGGAAGTACTTGCTAGTATAGGTGGAGGGGGGTCATTGGTTTTGGTAAAATTCGTGGTCGAGTGACTGGTGTCTGAATGTGTGGGGACTGGATGGGTGTCGATAGTTGTTGGAGAGGATCAGAATTTGCTGAAACTGGTAAGGGTTCATAATAGTCCTAGATCATATTCTCGAGACTGCTGACTAACTGCAAAGGCATTTTTACTGCCTGCTCCAGTTATTGTTGCTGACCATAACTTGAGTCTTCATCCACATATTGTTTCAGTTCGTCATCTGCATAAAATTAAAATAAAGTTGATCCTCTTCATTATCTTCCTGGAATTTACATTGAGCATAGAGTGACTATGTGCTACCCCAAAGGGATGGTCATCCTCTGAATCGGAATCAAGTAAATGCGCAGGTGGGAAAGGTGAAACTTTACTAGGTGATGTATAGGTAGGAAGAATTGTATCTGTGGGAGAATTTCCCTTAAGCAAAATTATTGAGTCCGGAATCAGAGGTGTTAGTGGCACCTTCGCAGACCGTGATATTGTTGATGTTGTCGACAAGATCTGTAATGAAGGTGTCTTTGTCGACGGGGTTCTCATCGGCGTTGTAGTCAATGGGGCTTTCATCAGCGTTGCTATCATCAGCGGTGTCTCCGTTGATGGGGCTTTAGTCGTTGTTTTTATCTGTGACGGTGTCACCGACCTAGTCGATGATATCATTGAGTCTCTTAAGCACCGCCGATGTCATTGATAATGCTTTAGATATTTTGAGTACCTTTTAAGTTGACTGTGCAGTCATAAAAAACAACCTAGGTGTTATTATTGTAGTTGACGCCACTGGCGACAATGTAATTATCATCCGTGATGCTGCTGACCTGAACGT
This sequence comes from Lissotriton vulgaris, assembly GCF_964263255.1. NCBI lineage: Eukaryota > Metazoa > Chordata > Amphibia > Caudata > Salamandridae > Lissotriton > Lissotriton vulgaris. Next base: position 806,744,326 of record NC_141695.1, on the reverse strand, counting down.
CGACATCGTAGTAGTGGTGTTGATTGTAGACTATGTCGTCCTCAATGGTGTTATCAACGAAAACTCGAATTTAGGTGCAGAAAGTTTTGTCGTCAACGGAAAGGATTTTGACGACTTTTTGTGAGAAACTTAATTCAGAGACCTTTTCTGAGGAAAATTTCTCCTTTTTGGAAGTTTGTGGAAGCTCCTCAGATTTCTTAGAATGTCCTAATAACCCACTTTGGGTCTTCTTCAGAATCTTTTTTGGTGGTCTGTGAGGTTCCCTTTCATAAGCCCTAACCATCTTATGGGATTTTTTTTCTCGTAGAGTTGTCATCACTATCCTCGTCAGAGAGAGGACTTTCTTTAGACTTGAGTTTCTGTAGCCAGATCAATAATCTTTATTGGTCTTTCAGAGTTTTTTGAGAAAAAGTGTGGCACTTTCACTTTATGTTCACGATGGAGAAAGTAAATGCACTCCTTATGTGGATCTTTTGAGTGCAATCTCTTTTTGCCACAGGTCCCACATGGCCTTGACCAATCTTTATTTAGGTTGTTCTGACATAGTCAGGTAGGCTAGGTCTAGATAAAGGTGAATATAAATCAGACCGTAAGAGAATTCTTCTTCAATGTAAACTAACAAAAGAAAACTGAGCAGAGCTCAGGGACGCTCATATCACACGACGTAGGGAAGAAAATCTGAGGAACTGGAGCCTCTGTGGTGAAGATTCTAAAGGGTGATGTTGCCTTACTGGATGGACTTTGGGTCTCTTTTAATGATGTTAATAAGCTATTAAAGGGAATGTCTTTTAACATTAATTTTAATGTAGGTCTTGGACTACTTCTTTCTATGGTACCATGGGATTCCCACTTCACCGACTGGGAATGATTTAAGTTTGTGAATCCATGAAAGATCCAATACTGGAGAAAAAGGAAGTTTCGGTTATTTGACACTTTATACAAATCTGGAGCAAATAGAATCTCAGGTTTTGTGTGTTTTTTTTTTAACAGATTTTATTGAAGATTGCACACCAGATGCAGCTCTCCATGACCCGGAGTAATCTGCAAGGACGTATACAGCATTATGCAATGGGCAATCTGATCCACTTTTACAATAAACAACAGCAGCAACTTCCCATTTCTGCCCCCCCAAAACCCTTATTACTCCCCGACCCTGAATAACCCGCTCCCCAATCCCACCCCCCCCCCCGGCGGCACGGTACTATCTCACATTTCCAATACAGTGTCCAATCAAATGCATACAATTTATCCACCATGACCGTCCTGTCCCGTCATCCCCAGAGGATCTTCCCGTTCCACAGGGGGATCTAACCATAAGCCTCTGTGATCGGCCCACCGCTTCCATATTTTATAATGTTTTCTTGGGCATCCCCTGGCCTCAAATATCGGTCGCTCCAAACCCATGCAAAAGTCTAGCCCTTTCTTCCACACCAGCACCGATGGCGCCCTGGGATCTTTCAATGCTCTAGCCACATCCCGTTTAGCAATGGTTAGTCCTAACAACAATAGATGCCGTTTATACACATTTCCCCCCACCCCGTCCAGCACATGCAGCAGAGACCCAACCGTAGAGTACGCGGAAGCTCCCACCCCAAGACTTCAGACAAATTGCTCCACACACCCCCCCAAAACTTGACGAGTGAAACACAGCTCCATACTGTGTTTCTAGAATAAGGGAGTGGTCCACAGGAAATACCAAGTCTATATCGGTTTACATGTTTCATGTATTGAGGAAAACACACTCAAAAAACTCTGGACCGCTTGAGTTTTGTAACGAATAAGTCTTTGAAGGGGGTGATGAGTGCGTTTGATCAAATTGTAAATATCCTTAGGCCGAATCCTTGCTCTTTTAATCAGAATCAGGAGTCCAAGTGATGTAGAAAAAATACTTTTATTAAATAAGGTTTAAAACATGAACAGCCGACACGTGTTTTGCCCCCTGTGGCGATTTGCGCCGGGGCTTTTTCAAGGCTATTTACAGTATCATATATTCATTAATACAAATCTTCAAAGAGTTAACTTCGTTTTCAAAATATCTTATATGTCAGGTTTCGATTTCTCAGGGTTTAATCCTCGGTTCTCGTCTTCTTCCTCCGCTCGCAAACGGCCGGCGGTAGCCCCCTCCGCAGCGGTGCAGAGTACAGGATGGTGTGGATGGTATGAGACCCCATCAGGTGCCTTTCCAAAGCATACGCAGGGTCTCCACCGTCCCGTACCAACAGTCATTAAGAACTAGTAGATGAGATGCTTGATAATACGATAGCAAATCTGATGTCGCCAATCCTCCGCAATACGTTGACAAGAAGCAAGTGCGCAATGCCACCCGGACTGCGCCTCCTGTCCAGAGGAATTGCCCCAGCACCGAGTCCACGTGCTTGAACCACTGGGGCGAGATCGGGTAGGGGTGGTTCTGCAGCTGATATAGAAGACGCGGAAGGGCCAACATTTTAAAGATGGCTAAGCGGCCATAGATGGTGAGGGGCATACGAGACCAAGTCTTCATGTCTGTCCGCACTCGATCCCACACCTGCACTACATTGCGCTCCCAAGAAACAGTAGGAGCCTCGGATAGAAACACTCCCAGGTACTTGAGGCCTCCCACAGCCTCCTGTAACTGGGACGCCCATGACCCAACCCGGGCACGTTCTCCCAAGATCCACTAGGTTGATTTGTGCGGATTCATGTGGAGCCCCGAAGCCTCACCAAAAATCTGCATGATCTCTAGGATACGCGGCCCGATCTATTAGGATCTGTGATGAAGAATAAGACGTCGTCTGCATACAGAGCTATTCTGTCCGACAGGCCGGCCCCCCACTCGAAGCCCCGCAGCTGCGCATCTATGCAGCCAGTGGTTCCATTGCGAGAGCGAACAAATAAGGCGAGAATGGGGCACCCCTGCCTCGTACCATGTCCAATGGACAATCTGGCGGACACGGCACCGGCAATCCTCACTGACGCAGAAATGTCTGTATATAACAGTTTAAGATAGGACAGAAAATAAGGCCCAAGGTTTAATCGCGACAGTAGTGCGAAGAGGTAGATCGAGCTTAAAGAATCAAAGGCCCTATCCATATCCACCAGGAGGAGCGCCGCCTGCACCCCAGTGCCTCTGACTGCCGCCACCGCAAATGGGCGTACCTAATATTATGCCTTGTCGCCCTCCGTAGTATGAACCCGGCTTGATCCGGGTGGACCAAGTCCACTATAAGTGGAAGGAGGCGATTTGCCAGTGCCTTAGCCAAGATCTTAGCCTCCACATTCAGGAGGGAGATTGCTCAGGTTTTATTATTTTTCAAAACCCATACAGACAATACTTCCAATAAGTGGGCAAGGGGTAGACATGGTCTTTTTCAGATTCACAACTTCAAAATAGGAGTACTGATGTTACATGAAAGTATGCCCTCTCAAGTAAATGGATCATCCCCAGCAGTATAGCCTTTAAATCAAATTCATAATAGTATCAATCTAATGAGCATGACATTGCAAAGTTTATTTAGATATTCAAGAAAAAGTTAGGGGCAGGCTTACGGGCAGCAGGGAGTAGGAGGTTACTTATCTTGTATGCATATATTCGTGGCGTTTAGTACTACAGATTCACATGCTATGCACACTCTTGCCATCTAGTATTCGGCCCGGACTTTACAACCTGTTTTTCTCGATGAAGTCTTTTTTTGCTGACGTGAAGTAGAGATTCTACCTCTTCAAGTAAATGTGCATGGTTAAGAGCTCCATTGTTATACTGTTCATTTTTTTCTATGTCATAATGGCAAGTGAGATCATATGTGTAAGACTATAATAAAGATACAGAAGAATTCTATTGGTAAGGTAAACTATAAATACATATCTGTATATAACCGGTTTAAACATGAAACCGGACACCAAGGAAAGCCTGCTGGGGAGCCAGAGGGTGCACATGAATTTGCCTTACAACATGCAGCAAATAGATGCTTACAAGGAAAGTAACATACTCCATTCGTAGCATGTATTGGCTGCAGATACACATGCTATGCATAGACTGTAAATCAGTTTTCCTCCTACCGCGGTTTTTGGGCATCATACGGTTCAGATGTGTGGAATAAAGGTCTAAACACTGTTTTCCCAACAAGAGCTTGTTGTCTCAATAGCTACTAGAAAAGCAACCTTCCACGAAAGGAATGGTAGACGACAGGAATGCAAAGGCTCGAAAAGCGTGGACACTAGACTTGGAAGTACCACATTTAAATTCAATGTTGTTGCTTGTAGAGGAATTCTTCTTTTAAGCCCTTCCATAAAAGCTTTGATAACAAGTAGGAGGAAAAGGGACTGGTGCTTTCAATTTTGCAGGTATGGATAAGTTACTTACCTGTAATCCTAGTTCTCTTCCAGGGGTATCCTCATCAAAGTCATAAGCACTGAATATTCCCGCCCATGTGCGGGACCCCGGAACAATATAAAAATATATATGTATAAAACACATATATCTCGCTCCACATATATGTATGTACATATATCATTTTTCTCACATCAATGCAGCCCCAAAAACTGAGGCTAAACAATGCAAACACATATACATGAACTGCAATTAGTAAGGAATCAAAAAACACATTAGGTCAAAAAACCCTTGAACTTTGTGTTTTAATGAGTCAAACCACTCATAAATCCTGAAAATTGCTTATAAATAGACATTGTTAGCCCTCAGGCTGCATTGCAAAACAATATCATAGAAAATGAAACCATTTTTACAATAACTGGCACCGTGCCTTTAAGGCAGCCATGACCCCAGGCTTCCCATCATGCCTCAGGGGTGACAGTTAGGTCAGTTCTTTGCATAACCCTGAAGACAGGGCTCAACCACAAGATTGAAAAACAGTACCAAATCTCATTTACCTGGGGAGGCGGGTGGGTTGCTTATGACTTTGATGAGGATACCCCTGGAAGAGAACTAGGATTACAGGTAAGTAACTTATCCTTCTCTTCCAGGGGATCCTCATCAATAGTCATAAGCACTGAATAGAATAGCAAGCCCATCAACCACCTGCAGGCAAATGAGAAGTACATGAACCAACCAAATCATAACAGCCAAAAAACTTTAGCTGTTAAACAGATTCCTCAGGGAGGCTTGGCCCACCTGGGTATCTGCTCTCATGTCAGAATCTAGACAGTAATGTCTGGTAAATGTATGGACAGACCTCCAGATCGCCTCTTTACAAATCTCAGACATGGGCACATCCTGCAGGTAAGCCGCCGTGGCTGCTCTACCTCTAGTAGAATGCGCCTTAGGGGTACCCCCTAAAGTCTTCTGTGCCAATTGGTAAGCAAGCTTGATACACGAAACGATCCACCTGGAGATAGAACGTTTCGAGGCTGCATGACCAGTTCTGATCGATCCGTAGTTAACAAACAATTGATCAGAATGTCGAATAGACTTGGACCTGTCCAGATAGAACTTTAAAACCCTTTTCAGGTCCAAAGAGTGTAACGCCCTCTCAGCTGGAGTAGAGGGATTAGGAAAGAAAGTGGGTAAAGAGATAGACTGATTGACATGAAAATCTGATACCACTTTAGGCAGGAAAGAAGGATGCGTTCTAAGCACCACTCTGTTCAAATGAAAGACTGTATACGGTTCTTTAGTACATAGGGCCTGAATTTCACTCACCCTACGGGCTGACGTAATCGCTATCAAAAAAGCCGCTTTCCAGGAAATATGCTGTAAAGAAGCTTTATGAATAGGCTCAAAAGGTGAACTCATCAATTTTGATAGGACTAGGTTCAGCTCCCAAGGCAGAGCAGGAGGCCGTACAGGAGGGTACACCTTCTTTAGACCCTGCAGGAAATCTTTTACTGCAGGAAGCTGAAAAAAAGAAGTTTGTGAAGGTGATCGCCTATAAGCTGTAATAGCGGCTAAATGCACCTTAATGGAGTTAAACTTCAAACCTGCTTTAGTCAGGTACAACAAGTATGGGAGAACTGCTTCTTCCTGACTCTTTACCGGATTGTGACCATTCTGCATGCACCACATATAGAATCTCTTCCACTTGCATGCATAAGAATGTCTAGTGGAAGGGCGTCGTGCTTCTTTCAGAATGGACATGCAGTCCTGTGGCAGCCCTAGACAGCCGTACTGAATGACCTCAGGAGCCATGCTGCCAAGTTCAGTGACGGAAGGTTGGGATGGTGAATCCTCCCGTTCATCTTCGACAACAGGTCCTGCCTGCATGGAAGCCTCTTGTGAGGAGACACTGATAGGTGAAGTAGGTCTGTGTACCACCATTGTCTCGGCCAGTCGGGGGCAATCGGGATCATCGTTGTGCACGAGTGGTTCAGCTTGCTCACCACCTTCGGGATCAGCGGAAGGGGTGGAAAAGCGTATACAAACTGCCCTGACCGGTCCATTAGCAGAGCATTCCCTCTCGTTCCTGGTCGATAGAACCTGGAGGCGAAGCTTGGGCATTTGGTGTTTGTCGTCTGCGAAGAGATCTATTGAAGGACGACCCCAAGACTGGAAAATGTCGTCTAGCACTTCGTCGTTGAGAACCCAGTCTTCTCTGTCTTCGAAGTGCCGACTTAGTGCGTCCGCCCTCACGTTCTGCTCTCCTGGGAGGTGGACTGCCTGAACAGACAACTTGCGAGCTAGAAGCCAATGCCAGATGCGCTGAGCTTCCAGAGACAGAGTCCTTGAGCGTGTTCCTCCCTGCTTGTTCAAATAGTACATCGTGGTGGTGTTGTCCGTCTGTACTAGAATCATTTTCTCTTGAAGCGAGGGAAGGAACGCTTTGAGAGCCAGGTGAACCGCTCTCAATTCCAGCAAGTTGATATGATAAGTGCTTTCCTTGGGAGACCACAGACCCTGCACTTGTAGGGGTCCCATGTGCGCTCCCCATCCTTGTAATGATGCATCTGTGATGATCGTTTGTGTTGGAGGAGGTTGATGGAAGAGAACTCCCACCTGCATGTTCTGTCTCTTTGTCCACCACTGGAGGGAAGATTGAGCTACCTCCGACAAAGTGATCCGATCGTCCCATCGATCTGAGTGTTGGTCCCATTTGTCCTCCAGATCCTGCTGAAGAGGACGCATCCGAAGTCTGGCGTTCGGTACTAGGAAGATGCAGGAAGCCATCGACCCCAAGAGTGAGGCTATCTTCCGCACCTTCTGGGACCTGTGGAGAAGAACTTGCTGGCACTTGAGGGCTATCGAAAACTGTCTCTCCTCCGAAGGAAACACTTTTCCTACTTCGGAGTCTAGCAGAGCTCCTAGGAAGTGGATCTTCTGAGTGGGCTGTGAGACAGACTTGCTGTAGTTGACATGTAGACCTAGACGCTGACAAAGTTCTATGCATGTCTGGAATTGATTCCTTACATTGCCTGGAGTTGGACCTTTCAACAGCCAATCGTCTAAGTATGGGTATGCGAAGACTCCCCTGCGGCGTAGAGCTGCCGCCACCACTGCGACACACTTGGTGAACACTCTGGGAGCCGACTTCAACCCAAACGGAAGGACTTTGAACTGGTAGTGAGAGGTCCCCACCCGGAATCGAAGGAATCTCCTGTGATCTTGCCGTATTGGTATATGGAAGTACGCATCTTGAAGGTCCATCGAACACATCCAATCCCCCTGCCTGAGATGTGGATATATCTGGTGAAGCGCCAACATGCGAAACTTTTCTTTTCGGACATGCAGATTGAGTGGTTCTTAAGTCCAGAATGTGCCTGTATTCTTCCTTTTGGCCCTTTTTTCTGACCAGAAAATACCTAGAGTACACTCCTTTCCCCCTTTGGGACACCGGAACTCTCTCGATGGCTTCTTTCTCGAGGAGTGTAGCTACTTCTGCCTTTAACCTTTGTAGCTGGTGGCTTGATGTTGACATCGGGGAAACGTGTGGAGGTAGACGATGGAAACGAAGACAGTACCCATTCCGCAGCGTAGACAACACCCATTGATCTTTTGTAATGGCCTGCCACTCTGTCCTGTGATGCGCAATGCTTCCCCCCACTGGAGTGGGTAACGGCGATGGGGGAAGTGAAGACTCTGCTTCTGCTGAGCTTTATTGAAGTTGTTGCCTTGGCGCTGATTTCCATTTCCCTTGGAATTGCCCTTGCCTTTGTACTGTGCCTTTTGCTGGCCCTGCTGGTTCTGGCCTTTCTGCCATTGAGGGGTTTGAACCCTCTGTTTCGAATAACCTTTGTTGTTCGAACGGAATTTCTTCTTGAATTCCTTTTTCTTCTCGAGTCCCACCGCTTTAAGAATGTCCAACTCGGTCTTCATCCGCTGCATCTCCTCATCCGCACTTGCTCCAAAAAGAGATGTGCCTGAAAAAGGAAGGTTTAGGATTCTTGCTTGAGCCTCTGGTTTTAATGCTGTGAGGCGTAACCAAGATGTTCTCCTTGCTGTAACTCCGTGCACATAGCCATGCGCAGCCAGCGTTGCCCCATCTGCTGCCGATCCTATAATCGGATTGGAGACTTGACTGCCCTCCATCAGAACCTCCTCAAAGTCCTTTCTATCTTCCTCAGGAAGTTTTGCGGTAAATCTCTGAAGTGAGTCCCACAGAGACCTGTCATACCTGCTGAGCAGGGCTTCCGCGTTGGAGACCTTGAGGAAAGAGGCTGAGGTGTTACACACCCTTCTCCCCCATGAGTCCTGCACCTTGCTATCCTTATCCGGAGGTACCGTGGATGAGGAAGCCACCGCATTGGATTTTCTTGCCGCCGTAATGATCACTGAATCTGGCGGGGGATCAGATTTGAGGAACAGAGGATCCTCTTCCGGAGGACGATACTTTTTGAGAATCCTCGCTGGAACGGACTTCACCGTTGCCGGAGTGAGGAAGACTTCATTCACATGTTCCATTATACCCGGAACCAACGGCAACAACGGTTTGGGTGCTGATCTATGTTGCAGGGTTTCGAATATGACAGTCGTCTTGACTTGTGGAGCGGTCATCGGTACTCCCAGCTTCAGGGCTCCCCTGCCCAAGATATCTTGGAACGAGAAAATATCCTCAGTTGGAGACACTCTTGAGCGTGGACTGTTTGTAAGAGTCGGGGAGTACTCCCTGTGAGATCGCGTTCTCGACGAACTTGAAGAACTACGTGTCCTCTTGGACCTAGATCTTCGGCTAGAACGCGTCTTGGAACGAGATCGCTCTCTGTGACGAGAATGTCTTACTTGAGTGCTTAGAACGAGACCGTTCTCTGCGGGGAAGAGGTTGGTCTCGATATCGCTTTAGGCGATCTGCCGTCTCCTTGTCCTTTGCCCAGTGGTGAAGAGGTCTATTCCACCTTGGGGAAAGATGAACAGAAGGAGACTTGTGGACGGGATCCTTCGCAGGTGTACGTGACCGTGGAGGTTGATCCGTTCGATCCTGTTGCGATCTTGCAGGGGATTTGGACCTCCCCCTATTAGAAGCGCCGCTCTGTCCATCCGAGGATCTGCCACTCCGAGATGATGAGGAAGATGAGGAAAGACTCACCAGAGATCCAGAGGAAGACCTCGACCGAGATCTTTCTTCTGCGATCCTCCGTCTCTTGGCAGGAGGATCCTGCACTGGAGATTGTTCCACCTCCGCAACCGATGCTGAACCTGGAGAACCCAACTGTGGCTCTAGGACATGAGTCTGGTCCAATAAGTCACTTTCCTTGTCCCGAACCACCTCCTTTGATTTTGCAGGAGTAATGTTCTTTGTCTGCGAAGAACTTCTCTCCCTGGATCTTTGCTGATCCCTCTACGGTGGTTGTATCGACGCCGAGCGCCGAGCAGGTAGGCGCTCCCTCAACGTCGACCGTGATTTCTCTAACGTCGACCTCGGGTGGCGATGACTGTCCTTCGACGTTGAAGGCTGTCTGCTCGACGTCGATGGAGGCTGTTTCGACGCCGATCGCCGCTGATTTGACGGCGACTGGGCGTGCCTCGACTCCAAATGCCGCTCCGACGTCGAACGCTCTTGTCCAGGCGTCGACGTTGGCTGCATCGACGTCGACCGATGATGTGTCGACAGAGGCTCCCTCGACGTCGAACGACCATGGCTAGTCGTCGACGGAGGATGGCTCGACGTCGAACGCCGATGGACCGACGTCGACGGAGAATGCCTCGACGTCACAGCATGACGATGCTGTTTCGACGTCATACGGCTCGCCGTCGAGCTCTTCCGCTTCGACGGCGACCTGTCCCTCGACGCTGACTGAAGCGGAGGTACCTTCGATGTAGACGCTGAAGACATCTTCTTCGTCGCCGTCGACTGCTTCTCCAACGCCGATCCCGACGTCGAATATGAACCAGTCGGGGCTTCTCTCGACGTCGACCGCGTCTTCCGACTTTTCTGCTTCTTGGGAGATCTTCCTCTCTCAGAAAGCCCATAAACTCTAATCCTCTCCCGATCTTTAAGAGTCCTGGAAGTTAAAACCTGGCAGTGTTCACAGGTTTTAGAGGAATGAGAGTCTGGTAGGCACAGGATACAGACTGAATGAGAGTCAGTCTTGACCTTCTTCCTTCCACATGAAGGACAATTGTCAAAGAGAGAAGGCATCTTTGACAGGAAAAATACCTTTTTTAAGTACAAAAATTGTTTAAGCAGCACTCTATGTCTAAAAGACGTAGAGTGAAGTCAAAAATTCTAGTTAAAGTTGAATATTTTTTGACAGAAAGTCAAAAAGAAAAGGAGCTGTTTCACCAGGGTCCTGACTGAAGGAGCCGGAAAGAACAACTGACCTAACTGTCACCCCTGAGGCATGATGGGAAGCCTGGGGTCATGGCTGCCTTAAAGGCACGGTGCCAGTTATTGTAAAAATGGTTTCATTTTCTATGATATTGTTTTGCAATGCAGCCTGAGGGCTAACAATGGGCGGGAATATTCAGTGCTTATGACTATTGATGAGGATCCCCTGGAAGAGAAGCTGCAAATGTGGCAAGGTGCAGTCATATGGTAGTGTATGCTAACCTTGATTTTTGTAGGTGCTGCACAAAACATACTATTTATTGTACTGGGGGAGCACAAGGGTCGTTGAGCCATACATTAATGGACAAAACATTTCTATTTAGCTGCATAGTAGGCTCTAGTTGTTGAAATCATTTGCTCTCCGAGAATGTCCATACACTCTACAGGCAACTGTAAGTATTCAAGTTCTATGACTTCCGGAACCAAATTGAGAGGTGGAGCTGTTTGGGGTTCGGATACCTCACTCTGCCCCTGCTGTGAGTGAGAAGGTCAGGGGTGTTGGGAAGCCTCTTTTGAGATACTAGGGATAATTCGGGAAGTGTTGTGGGCCAGAGTTGTCTCACCCAGGTGGGAGCCACAAGGGTCATCTTGAGAGATTGTAACAGAGTGGGAGAAATAGGCCGGAAACCAGGTCTAGGTGGATATGGTTTTATTTTAACAAAGGTTTTTTTTCTTTTTCTTACATCAGATTTTATTGAATAAAGAAAGCAGAGTCAGAAAGTCAGTCACAATCAAGGGCATATATGCAGAGCAGTACAAAAATCAGGCAGTTTATACATTAGTGCAAAATTCGACCAATGGGTCCATCGCATGACATTGCCAGCTCGGAAGTAGGCGATTCACACAATTCTCCATGGTATCTGTTCCAGTGCCCCCATTTCACGTCCCACTTCTTAGGACAACCCCTAACTTCATAAACAGTCTTCTCAGATCATGCAGCGGTCCATTTCAGCCACCCAGCCCACCACCAATGGTCTATCCCTGGAGCCCCACTTCATTGCAATGGAGCGTTTAGCCAGCAGAAAACCAAGCGCAGCCCACTGCAACTCCTGGTCGTTCACATCATTAGCCCCCCATATGTTAAGGACACATTCCCTGGGTGTTGATAAAAGAGGCTTTCCCAAGGAACTACTCATTTCACGAATTGCCCCACACCAGCACTGTTGCACTTTTGGGCAATCCCTAAGGATATGAAAGAAGGTGCCAGTGAGAACACACCCCCGTAGGCACAATGCATCAGGACGCCTCCCAAGTTTGGCCAGGGTAAGAGCGGACATGTATGGCCTATGCAGAACCTTTAATTGGATCAATCTAAACTTATGGCAAATAGCCGACTCTCTAGGGGACATTAGGGCTGAACGCCAGTCCTCTTCCTCTAAGGGACCTAAGTCTACCTCCCACTTAGTCCGCAGTGACTGGAACGGATCAGGGAGATTGTTACAAAGCTTGCGATAGGTATAGGAGATGGCATTCTGAGGGAGGGGTTCCGACAATAACCTGTCTTCTAGGGGGGAGGTAGCCGGTATGGAGGTAAGGTCCGGGATGGCGGCCAGAATGGCATGTTTGATTTGCATGTATCGGAAAATTTCTGAAGGTGCAAGGGAGTATTTGGTCTGAAGCTCACCAAACGTCAGTAGTTTACCCCTTATGAATTAGGTCCCCCACCTCAGAGATCACTATAGTGTCCCATTTGTCGAATCCCTGGAGGAAACAAAGGGAACCCAGACGCTGTGATGACCACAGGGGTGTTGTGATAGTAATCTTATCATTCTAACCCAAAGTTTTGTTGGCCCTATGCCATATTGCAACCATGTGTGCCATGGGTCTGACATATCTATTCCTAGCTGGTTTGCTGAAGAGGGCCCCCAGATACCCTTCCCGCCCCGTCTGACATCTGTCTAGGAGAAAGGCCGGATTTATGGGGGGAACCATGAACCCAGTGGTTGACAGCCACCAATTGCGAAGCCCAATAATAGAGGCGGAGATTGGGTACAGCAATGCCTCCATCATACCAACCCTGAAAAAGTTTACAGAGAGCAATACGGGCAGCCCCACCGTCCCATAGCAAAAGATAGATCTCACTCTGTACAGTACGGAAATAGGAGTCGGGGACTAAGAAGGGGCAGTTGTGGAGTACATACAGGAAGCGTGGGAGCGCCAACATTTTGAACAATGCTGCTCTACCGGGAAGGGACAGCGGAAAGGACCGCCAGTGGGCGACATCACTGTGGAGTCTGCGCAAGGAGCCCAATAAATTGCGGTCATGGAATAACTTAGGATCCGGCGTAACAAAGATGCCGAGGTACGTAAAACCGTCAGCAGCCACCGCTATGGAAAACCCGCGGGGCAAGTGGGGCGGGGGGCCATGTAACATGTATAGTGTAGATTTAGTCCAGTTAATCGAATACCCATAGTACTTCCCAAAATTGGTAAGGACGTGAAATAAACCGTTTATAGAGGATCGGGGGGAAGACACGTAGATCAGAATGTCGTCAGCATACAGAGAAATTTTATCAGTTATGTCGTTATTCCAGCAGAGGCCTCTGATGGAGACATCTGTGCGGACCCAGTGGGCTAGGGGTTCGAGGGTAAGGGCAAACAATAACGGAGACAAGGGGCAGCCTTGTCTGGTACCCCTGTGGAGACGGAACTGACGCGACGTGTGGTTATTGACCCGGACTTGACCCAATAGGTCTGTGTACAGGAGCCGCACCCAGCTAATGAAGAATGGCCCAGAACCAAATCGGCGCAAGACCTCAAAAAGATAAGGCCATTCGATTGAGTCGAATGCCATTGTGGCATCAAGGGATAAGATGGCCGCATCTTGTTGCATGATCGATCGGCGGCTCATAACATTATGCACTCTCCGAAGATTTAATGCTGTGTTAAGACCTGGGAGAAAGCCGGACTGGTCGTCATGGATTAGGGAGGGAAGCACCTGAAGGAGGCGATTCGCCAGTAGTTTAGCCAGGACCTTTGCCCCCGCGCTAATGAGGGAGATCGGTCTATAAGACCGGCAATCAGTAGGTGATTTGTTAGGTTTAAGGATAACCGCTATGGAGGCCAGCCTTTGATCGAGTGGGAGAACACAGTTGTTGTGGCTTTCGGTAAACATATTCCGGAGATGAGGGACAACGTCTGGGACCATTCCCTTCAAGAACTCGATGGGGACTCCGTCGGGGGCCCATAGCCTTGCCAGAGTTCACGGCAAAAAGTGCAGTGGTAAGCTCCTCTGTCGTGATATCGGCGTCCAGAACTTCTCTATCGGTCTCTGAGATGACAGGGAGGCGCATCTCATCAAGAAGTTGCCTGGATTCCTCCAGCCCATAACATGCTCCAGCCGTGTACACTTGCTCTAGATGATCAGAAAATGCCTCTGCTATATCTTGCGGGTCCACGACCGTGGGCCCGTCCGGTCTAATTATGGATGTCACCCATCTGGAACCCTGCTCACGTCCTTCCAGCCACTCGAGCATTTTGCCCGCGCTATCACCAAATTCGTAGACGCGATGGCGTGTGTGGGGCAGTCGCGCTTGCGCCTTTTCCTGCGCCAGAGCTTTATAGGCCAGTTGCTGGGTACGAAGACGGCAAGCGGAATCTTCTGAGGAGGCTATGTTGTAGGATACTTCCAGGCGGATGAGGTCAGATTCGGCCTGAAGAATCTGCTCATTATGCTTCTGCAAGTACCCCATCTTAAGCGCTAGTGCCTCGCCCTTCACCACCACCAAGTAGACCTCCCAGAGCGTAACCGCCTCGTATCTTGGCGATGGTAGGTTTGATCCACACAGAGAGGTGAGTGGTCAGATATCCCCCGCGGGAGCCCTCTTGGGCGAACAAAGCAGCCAATATCCACGTTGGAACAGAATAAATAATCAATGCGAGACATACTATTATGTGCGTTAGAGTAGTGAGTGAAATAAGGCGTATCTGGATGGTGGTGGCGCCAGATATCTTCAAGTCCTATGGCATGCGTGAAGTCGAACAAGTCTGAGCTCGACCAGTGGGAACTGCGCTTGGGTTTGCGGTCCAGGTCATCGCACATGGTGGCATTAAAATCCCCTCCGATCAAGAGCGTGCCCAAAGGGAGGCCCAACAGTAGGACGCCCAGCTCCCTAAGGGAGTCCCGGACTAACGTCGGCGGCAGGTAAGCCGAGATTATGATCAGCGGATGCCTTTCCCATGCAGCCTCGACCAGAGCAAAATGGCCCAAAGGGTCAGCCCAAGTCTTAGAGTGAGTGAGGGCAAGACTCTTCCTAACCAGAATCCCCGTGCCGCGGGACCCAGAGGTGAACCCCGCATGGACCAGCAGTTTATAGCCACCCCTCTGGAGAGCTTGACAGGTGTTACCGACTAAATGTGTCTCCTGCAATAGGACGATGTCTGGGGAGTGGCGTCGCAGAAATTGGAGGACTATGCTTCTCTTGATTTTGTGCCCCAACCCATTAACGTTCCATGACAGGACCGTAAGAGTAATAGAGAGGGACTACGCCATAGAAATAGGACAAGCAGAATATTTTGGAGGAGATATGGGATAAGGGCCGCCCGGGCTTTTGGAACGCCAGGACAAAGCGGGGCACAGGATCGGGAGGTTTGGGAAACGCTCGAAGACCAGACACCGCCCATAATGACCCGCCCGCCATCAGAGGACCCTGAATGAATAGATAATTGTGACAAGAGAGGACTCTGCGGAAGATACAAAGAAAAGATAAAACAGCAACAAAACAAGCCCAAATCCCCCTCACCCCCCCTCCCTGCTTCCCTGCCCGCGGATTCAAAACCATCCACACCCCAACTAGGTAGAGTGCCTGTCGCCCTCCCAACCATGTCTGGGGTACCTGGTGAGCCGTTAAAAGCCACCCGCCCAAATCTAATGGTGTAACAACCAGTGTACATGTATGTGTCCAAAAAAAAAACAAATCAAAGTGCAACATCCACATAGTAGAAAAGGTAATCCTCAGTCAGCTAGTGCAGCCCGATCATGGGGCCGGAGGAAAGGCCTCCAAGGAGCAGGTTAAACTATATAGAACAGATGCCCGCCACCTACAACAAAAGTAGCCAACAAGAAAGAGGTCCATCAAAGAATCGACTAGAGTTTGCAGCCTGCTGACCCCTGCGTGGCAGAAAAAACAGCATTAATCTTAGTCATTAGTTCCAGTGAACAGTTCTTGATTACCAGGAAGAAGGTCTTCCCGTGGGTGGTCATCTGGCACATTACAATCTCTCGGACACCCCCCGACTCGGCGTCAACCCTCCAGCCAGTCCCACACCTCTTCAGGCGACAGAAAGAACCAGGCCTTGCCATCCATTTCTACACGCAACTTTGCAGGAAAAAGCATGGAGTACTTAATGTTCTTACCACGTAGGCCTTCTTAACCTCTAGAAAGTTGTGTCTCCTCGCCTGTACCTTCACTGTTAAGTCCGGGAACATCGTGATGCGGGTGTTTTCCAGGAGTAGAGGTGGCCCAGTCCGGGCCGCTTGGAGGATGGCGTCCCGGTCACAGAAGTTGAAGACCCTTGCGATGATGGGACGGGGAGGGGCCCCCGGCCTCGGCCTCCGCCCCGGAATTCTGTGTGCCGGTTCGATGGAGAAGTAACAAGAGAGGTGTTTCGGCTGAAGGTGCTTCGTGATGAGGTCTTCCACAAATAAGTCGGCCGTCGGTTCCACCATTCATTCCGGAACACCTAAAATGCGGATGTTATTCCGTCTTGCCCGCCCTTCATAGTCGTCCAGAAAATCGCTCATCTGTTTCTGCTGCTTCTGAAGCTGGGCGATCTGCTGTTGGAGAGTAGAGGTGTCGTCGATGAGGGCCGCAGTTTTAACTTTCACATCTTTGACCTTGGTGTCTATTTTGCGCAAGTCAGCTCGCAAGAGGGTCACCTCTATGTAAACAGAGTCAATATGAGTCTCCAGGGAAGATCAGACCCCGGCAATTGCCTGCATAACATCTTCAAGAGTGAGAGTTTTTGCTCCTGGCTTAGGGGACGCAAGTTTGGGGTCCTCGGATGAAGCTGCGTCCTTATTATCTCCTTTAGCGCCCCAAGAGTTCTTGTTGATCTGTCTCTGGTTCAATGGCTTGGACCCTTTGTTGGACGCCATCAGGAATTAAATACGGGGCCACAGGAGCAATAGGCACAGGGTGTGGCAGTGAGTTGTACAGGGGTCAGCCCCAGCAGCGACAGTGGCCTCCCCTCACCTGTATTGCCAGCCAATACAGCGCGGGCAACCCCAGTATCTGCACAACAGCACTTAGCAGAGGAGCCGGTAACCCCCGAGGGCACCGAGGGCCACGAGTCAAACCAGGGCAGCGAGAGCGGCCGCCCACAGCGGAGCCCCTCCGGAGGTCACCACGAGGTGCGGAGCGGTGCCGAGTGGGCACGGTCCACAGAGGTCAGAGATGGTCCCACGGGAAAGAGACCGGAGGACAGTCCCCTCCCCACCTGGCGCGGTGGAGGGTCCCCGGGACGAGAAGGCCACAAACAGGGCCCCGGGTGGAAGGATCGTGCCCCAGGATCGCCGGGACATCCAGGCGCCAAAGTCACACAAATGCCGCTTCGGGGGGCAGGAGCAGCCACCAATAGCTCCCCTACCTTTTCGTAGCACGGTCTCCTGGAGGCCCAGTGGGGAATTCAGGTCTCTGTTAGGTCCCGCTCCACGGCCGCAATGAGGCGCAGTGGGAACGGAGGCTGTAGGGCCCCGAACCAGCCAGCAAGTGTCCAGTCGGTAAGGCGGTCTTTACTCCTCAAAGTATGAAGCGGCCACCGGGGCACACAGCGGAGGAATCGCCATCCGCATCAGGGCCGGAGAAGCAGCTGTGAGGCCCCAGAAACGCTAGGCCCAAAAGCCGGGGCGTCGCGTGATTGGCGCACCGGCAGGCAAGCAGCAGGCCACAGCCCCCTTCACAGGTCGCAAGCAGGTCTCTGGAGGACGTAGCAGGTCACCGGTACTCGCGGAAGGCATCCTTGGAGGTCCGGTCTAAGGCAGCAAGGCAAAGAGCACAGTCACTCGCACGGCCTCTTCTCAGGCGGTGAGGAACATGCAGCGTCCAGGCCGGAGCTTCGGTGAAGCCGCCATCTTGTGCGCGGCGGGGACCGTGCTGCAGCAGGCACAGTCTCTCTCGGCGTCCCCAACCGGGCCAGCACCGCAGCTAGGTGTGCACTAGGACTTCGTAGCGGGGATCTCCCAAGCATAGAGGGGTCCCCGGTCAGGAAACGGATCTATGTGGCGGATAGTCAGGCGAGGGCCGGGAGCCGCTTCAACTAGCGACCATTCCTTCCGACTGCTAGCCACGCCCCCCTCTTTTTCTTTAACTGTCTTTCCCGGGAAGAAGCCACTGGGTCCATGGTGGTTCTGGACAGTGAGGAGGTTCCCCGTCAAAAGTTCTCCCTCTTCTATCTTTACGTGTAGTCAGGGCCGTAGTCCAGGGAGTAGCAGGCTCTTCCTCCGTGGTTTAGCGATTGTGAAAAAAAATAGAAAAGGAAATAATCAGACCTCCGCCTGAGGAGTATTTGTTTAAGGGACCCAGGGTGTGAGGGAAGTCACTGGTGCTCAAGTACAGGCGTTGTTATGACCGTACGTGCAGAGGTGAAACAGTGTGCAAGAACAGGGGGAGTGAAAAGAGAGCGGACGGCAGAGGAGCATGAAAACAGAGTAGAAGCTCACAGCTACAATAGGCATCTACTACCTCTTCTCAGTCCCAGCCCGCATCCCTGCCCAGTTCGACACCGGTTGTCATACCTGGGAAAGCCACACTCCTCTGTGAGTGTGGCTGGGCGATATGCCGGAACGGTGGCCTCCTGGCTTCTTGTCTTCTTCTTGGGATTCGGGGATTCCACGTTCAGCTTCTCCGTCGTCGTCCCTCTGGTCTCTGGAAACAATCTCCACTCGTTCTTCCTCGTCGGTGATATCAAACGCAGACTGTGGGATTTCCTCTCTTTTCTCCAATGGACTGCCTGCCACATCACTCCAGGGCGGATCTTTCAACACTGGAAACTCCCCCTTAAAGTGCAATATGTTTTCCTCTTCGTCTTGTGGGCCCCAGAGCTGGTCTTGATCGTAACTCAAGTCGTTCTGCTTAGATCGGAAAGAGGGTAGAGTCGAGGAGTCAAGATTCCACCATTCCAGTGAAGGGGCCTTGTGTGCTAGTGCTAGGTCCTCCTGGTTACAGAGATGTTGGTTCGAGTTTCTTGATAAGAATAGAATGAGAAGAGTAGACATAAAAGCATAGGCAAATATACCTCACCAATTCACCCATAATGCATTGCCTATAGATTTTGGGTGGTAGTGCATGGAGGATAAGCTTTACCATTTCACGTTTTCTGCGGTGGCGAACAGATCCAAGTCTGGCCTCCCCAACAAAAGAACTAGCGTTTGAGGACTTTGAGGTAGAGTTCACATTCGTGGACTTATTGCTGCATCCTGCTGAGCATGTGTGCCACATAATTGTCCACTCATGAAATATTCTGCCAGAAGGTTGATGTGATGGCAAAGAGCCCAATGGCAAATCTCCTGCACTAAGCTAGACAACGGTCTCAAATAGGTGCCCCCTGCTTCTGTATGTAATACATTTCTGTCACGTCTGTTCTGAGGAAAATAACTCTCCCAGTTACATTGGTGATGAAGGCTTTTAGTGCTAACTGAATCGCTTGGAGGTGCAGTATACTGATGTGCAGCATTTGTTGTTCATTGGTTAATGCACCCTGAACCGTCCTGTCCTTCATATGCGCCCTCCCTTGCCCCATCTCCGCCCGAGAAGGGAGGCATCTGTAGTAATTCTCACTTGCTGACTTCGGTGCGAAAAAGGTCTGCCCTAGAAAGGATGGTCTGTGCTCCACCATTCCAATGACTGATGGACCACTTGTGAAATCAACACTAGATTCTCTAAATTGCCCTGAGCTTGTGACCACTGAGATGCTAGGTGCTCTTGTAGGGGATGAATTTGAAGCCTGGCATGTGGTACTATTGCTATACAAGACACCATCATGCCCAAGAGGTCCATAATTACTATGATTGGCAGGTGATGATGTGGCTGAAAAAGAGCCAGTTGGTTCTGGAGATTAGGAACCCTCTGGTCTGTGGGATATGCTTTGGCTGTAACAGAATTCAAAGTAGCTCCCAGATATACATCTGGAGACGCTGCAAGTGCAACTATGTTGCAAGGATTGTGAAACCCAATTTGTGCAACAAGTAGTCGTCTGTGTATCCTGCAGGCATTTCTGTCTGTTTGAACGCTTGATCAGGCAATCGTCCAGGTATGGGAAGATACAAATGCAGTGTCTTCTCAAATGGGCTGCTACAACTGCTGGACATTTGATAAAGACTCTTGGTGCTGTCATCACCCGAAAAGCAACACCTTGAATTTGGTATGACGTCTACTTGCCTCAAACTTGATGTACCGGTGATTTGCTGCATGAATGGGGAAATGAAAGAAAGTGTCCTTCAAGTCAGAAGCCGCTATGAAATCGCCTTCTTGAAGCAGAGATCACATCCTGTAGGGATACCATATAGAAGAGTTTCAATAATATCATTTGATTGAGAGGGCGGATATCTAGTATTGGTCTCAGTGTCCTATCCTTGAGGAATCAAGGTGGTCTTTTGGAATTGCCTCTATGGCACCTTAACAGCAGTGCTTTCACCTCCTCCTTGAGCAGGTGCTGGTGCTGAGAGTATGTGTGTGTGGTGGCATGTTGGGGGCTGTGATGTGTGTTCTAGCAATATAATTGTTGAAAAATGGAAAGCACCCATTGGTTGGGGGTTATTTTGAGCCAAAGGTAGTGTAACTGCTACAGTCTTCCCCCAACAGGTGTTGTGTGATCAGGGGAAATTGTAGAGAGACATTGTTTAGAGGTAGAGGCACCCTTTCTGGGAATACCATTATCTTTTCCTCTGACCGCTCCCACTTGTATCCTAGCCCCTAGTGCTTTGCTGGTGATATACTTGATGTTTCTGGTAGGATTGGGTGTCAGTGGTGGAGGTCTTGGCTGCCCCCGCCCTATAAAAGGACTGCTGCCTAGGAGTTGTGGTCTGCAACGCCCCCATAGATTTTGCAGTCTGTGTCAAAGCAGTGTTCCCCATCAAAAGAGACGTTTAAGAGGTGTTGCTGAACCTCAGGTTTGAATCCAGATATGCGCAACCATGCACATCTGCGTAGTATAACTGAGTAATTAATTCCTAATGCTTCAGTATCCCCACTGTCCATGGTGCATCAAATATTTGTACTGGAGATTTGATTTCCCTCTGAAAATAGTTCCTCTGCTTTTATTTATATTGATCTGGGAGATGTTGTAACAACTCCTCCATGACATCCCAGATAGCCCGGTTATAACGCGAGAGTAGGCCCACTGAATGCGCCAATGATTAGCATGCCTACTGCCACCCGTTTGCCTGCTGCATCTACACGGATACTCTCCTTGTCCGGAGGGTGGGGTCACCTGTACTTTGAGGCGCTGACCTCTTTCTAGCTTTTGTAACCACTAGAAAATCCACCGTGGGTGTCCCCTAATTTAGAGCGGATCATTAGGAGAAGGTTAGTATTTACGCGCAATACGAGGGGTTAGTTCCCTTGACTTAACCAGTCTTTAAATATCTCTGTAGAGACTCCAAGCATTGACTATCATGGGTAGATATTGAACTGAGCACTCGTTTTGGAGCGTCTCTTCTAAAAAATATCACCTTCCTCCTCTGTGGTGTGCATCTGTAATTTATAATAGTCAGCTATGCGCTGTAGAACACTACGATAAAACGTAGTGTTGTCTGGTGGTGATGCCTTGATTGGGGTTGGCACATCATTGTCAAGGTATGGTGGAACAATACGTATACAAAACAGTGATGGATGGAATGTTTTAATTAATCTTAGCCACTGGTAATTACTTTGGCCACATTCCCATCCATCACTATTTTGTACACCATGCCACCGCAGTTGGGACCCAGCTATATGCTAATCAGTCTTGAACCTGCTTCAATAGCAACAGTCAAGCCTGAACTGCTAAGCCCTGTCCTCCCTGAACCGGAACAGAAAGAACCCAGGACCAGTTTTGCCCTAATTATGGGCTCATCAGCCAGGTACAGCTTGGTTCCAGAGACAGTCTGCATGGGATCCACACCTGGGCATGCCCGTCCTACTTAAGGCTACAAAACAAGTATATAAAACAGTGATGGATGGAATGCTTGAATTAATCTCAGCCACTAGGGCAGCATCCCAATTCATCATTATTTTGCACACCATGCCACCTTAGTTTGGACCCAGCTATATATATAACAGTCTTGACACCGCCCATTAGGAACAGTCCAGCCTGAAATGACAAGCCAAGTCCTCCATGAACGAGAACACAACCCAGGACCGGTTTCGCCCAAGTTATGGGCTCATCAGCCAGGTACAGCATTGTTCGACAACATAAGTCTCAAGGACCTTGACTATCTGGGAGCACTGCCGGAAAGACATCATCCTGAGTGTAGTGCTCCCTGTGTCCTTGTCACCTGAGGGTGTGCAAACTGGTGAAATGGATTGTGGTGAAATATCCAATAGTATAGGGCTGGTTGCCTGGTGCCAAAAAGCACACCGGTCTTCCTGTATCTGGGGAATCATCTTCACCCAATAAAAATGTCCGTTTCCCTAAAGCACGCGTACCGGCTTTCACTCTCATAATGGAAATCGGATTATTATATATATTTTATAACCTTAAACATATGATTCTTAATCCTTTGTTAACGACCTCCATCCTCACTTGCCATAATGGCAGTGGAAAAATGAACAATCTAACAATGGAGCCTTTGAGGAAGCGCATTCACTCGAAGAGGAGTCTCGTAAGGTCAGCAAAAAGACTACTTTGAGAAAAATAAGTTGTAAAGGCTAGGCCTAAAACTACATGGCAAGAGTGTGCATAGCACCCAACACATGCTTGTAGGAAGCTGGCTCTGTATATACTATACCAAAGTAAGGCATAGTGTGCACCGTGTCCACGAAGTCCCCAGAGGTATAGCAGAGGCTAAATTAGGTAAGTACTAACAGCTCTCTTTGTGGTAGTGTGGGCGCGCAGTGGGGCTTATCCATAGAGTGTGTTAAGCATTTATTGTATTCTCTCAATCAAGCCTGATGGCACACACTCAGACAGAATCAAGACCAATTGGGTAAGTATAAAAACGGTATACTTATATTTTATTTCTAGAACCATGGAGGACTTTGTACAGGTGGGTAAACTGTGCTTTCAATTGTAAACCTTTGCGCAGAAATGCACTTGGGAAGGGATTTGCAATTGTTACAGGTTGGTATGTTTTTAAAAAGCAGGTTAAACTCCACAGTAATTACTTTTAGGATACTTTTTGATTACTTTCAGATCACATCGAGTACTTGGGGAGGTATGCCTAGATACCAAATCGAGGGTTCTCACAGTACAAGGTAAGCAAGACTTTTTAAAGCTTTGCAGTTTAGTTACTCTTTCTCCATACAAACATCAATTCAACCTTTACAAGATTTTTAGGGTCAAAAACACAACATTGCGTTGCTACGCATGGCCACATACTGAAGGAGCTCTGCTCTCCCTAGCCTTAAATCTCCATCGTCCAACACATTTATCCGTTTCTCGAAGTGAGCAGGGGCTGCCTAAGACACACACGATCCCCAGCTCCGTTCCCTGGGCTCCGTTGAGCACAAACGGGCGGTGAAGAGCCATGGGCCCCCACGTCCTATATTGGCAAGACTGCTAAACTTTAGAGATCGAGATGCAATACTGCAGAACGCCAGGAACTAGCCGCCTCTTAGGTACGAAAACTCAAATGTGACTTTTTTCCCAGACTTCACGCAGACAGTACAGAGGCCGCGGATGTCGTTCCTGGACGTCAAGAAGACCTTGCTAGAAAAGAGGGTTAAATATGCTAAGCTTTTTCCGGCAAAGCTACGAATAGAGTCAAACGGAAAATCCTGGTTCTTATATCGCCCGGAGGCGGTGGCGGACTGGCTAGAAGGATGGAGGGACACTAGGGAGCACAACTCCCGTTGAACTCGTAGTGCAGTGGCCATCTCGTTTTGTGTTGGACTGGAGGTTTATTGAATAGATTTGTAGGCTAATGTAAACTTTGCATTCCATGTGCCGGACCCGGTAGGGGATGCCTCACTGTTGAGCTATGCCAGCGGCGGCCGATGACTCAATGCCAGAGACTGTTGGATTTTGGCGGCCTCCCACTTCGGGGCCAGTAAAGAGTATATTTCTGTTCTCCTATTTTGGGGAAGGGGTTGGCTGGGGAGGGTGGGCCCTTCACCCCCACTTTTAATTTGTGTTCATAGTTTGGGGCAACAGGCACTCTGCGCAGTTAAGTTGAATTGGCTGGATCAGGCCTGATTTGCATGGAGGGGGGAGTTGATAGGGGGGGGTCGGTGGATGGGATTGTTCTTTGTTGCAGTGTCCGCTGTGTTACTATTCATTGATCCCGGTGTGTTATTACCTCCTAACTGGGGAAGCAAGCAAGGGGTGCAGGGTAGTTGGGAGGGGGTGTTAGCTGGAGGGTTGGGGGGGTTCCTGGAGTGTTTAAGTTTGTTCTGCAGCATCATCTATTGACATGGCTTTCGGATATGGATCCATTTAGCGCATCTCATCATGGGAACACACTGGGATAGGCGTTAAACGGTAGTTAGTTGGAACGTCAACGGATTGGGTGACAGGGTAAAACGCACTAATGTCCTACAATATATCAAGCGCCATTCGCCTGATGTGGTTTTCCTTCAGGAATCGCACCTAGTTGGTAATACTTGTAAAGCCCTAAATAGATGGGGATACAGGCTTCTGGCACACTCTGGCTTTACCAGTTATTTTCGACGAGTGGGTATCAGCGGATCCTCCACCACCAGACACCATCTAGGGGCAAATTTCTCACTGGCCCCTGTTTTTAGCAGTTTGGACTGAAAGTATATTATTTGTACTGTCTGTCATTTAAACATCATATGCGCGAGTGTGCTTGACTTTCCATTTGCGCTGTTGCTGGTTCTCTGCTACCTTCCAGCATTTCTGCTCTGCTGTCAGGGCTTTTTGCTTCTCTACCTACCTCCATTTCTGCTCCTTGTCCCCGTTCTGCCGCAGCTTGTGCAGTTTGTTGCGGAAGGACCCTTGGGCACTTTAGGCTCCTCACTTCCGGTTTCACCGGCGTGTGTAGGACGGTTGGCGGTCTTGCTGCTCGCCTCCCCACAGCTAATTAATCACAACTGGGGTGCGGGCGCGCAGCGGACGCGCACAGTGGCGTGCCAGCAGCACGCCAAAGGCAAGTCGTCTGCGAAAGACTGCCGCCAGGCCCCCTTTTTGTGCGACTTTCGGGTAACTGACGAGGATCCTTAATCTTATTATGTTTAAAACAACTTATTCAAGCGCAGAGCTTGTATCTTTAAATAAGCCCAACTACACTGTCGAACCCATGTATACATCATGTAATAATGAGTCTTTTCCCCTTCAAGTGCAGACCTCATCCGTAGCATCTCTCCCTAGTTCCATAAGGGTAAAGGCCCCAGCCGCTGTTTCTAAACAACTGAAGGCTATTTACCTTAATGCTCGGTCTATCCCAAAACAAGCTCTGGAAACATGGACTTTTAGACCAGGAGAAACCAGATGTCTGTTTCATAACTGAAACATGGCTACACGAACAGGCTTCTCCTGATTTAGCTATCGCCTTTCCGCCATCATATAAGCTCACCAGGTTGGACACAGCATTTGGGAGAGGAGGGGTTATAGCAATTGCCACGACCAGTAAATTAGAAACTACCATTGTAGATTCTTTGAACTCGGATAAAGCAGAAATTATTTATTTTTAAACTTATGATTCAGTCTTCCAAAATCTGGACAGGAGCCTTAGTTTAAAGACCTCCCGGATACAAAGCCAACTTTGTAAATTAATTAGTAGAGATCATCGCGCCCTGTGTTTTGGGCGCAAACAATTTAATCCTCATTGGAGATTTTAATTACCATGCTGACCTTTCGCTGGACTCCGATACTGAACAATTGATAACATCACTGCAGACATTAGGGCTAGAGCAATTGGTAGTAGGGCCCACCGATCAGGCTGGTCACACTCTCGACCTTTTGTTTACAAACTCTACTAAGTTTGCAGTTAAACAACCCTTACAGCTTCTATGGGCGGACCACTACTTAAACATTTTTAGTTTCCTTATGGGTGATCCTATAATCAGCATTGATAAAGATAGCGCTGTCATAAGACCTTAGTGAGTTTACAATGGGGTATACCCTAAGAACTCTCTGACCTGGGTCAGTTAACATAGGTACGTGTGTAGTGGTCAGGTTCTATAGATTATGCTCAAGAATTAAATCATGAATCAATTTGCAAAGGAATTATTTAACGACAATTTTCGATATGTAGTATGCACAAGCATTTATTTAAGCATTCCTGTGACACTGTGATTCGTATTAATGGCATGGAAACCACAAGCAAATGAAAGAAAAAACACCAATTACTTCATTGGATCAAGTGGACTCGCGGTCGGGCAGCGCTGAGACGAACACGGTGGAGGATTGAGTCCCGTGCATCCGAAGTGATCTTTTCCTGAACAAGATTGATTCCTAAATATCCAGACGCGCCCAGACTTCTGACTACTGAACATGTTGATTGAAAACCTATGATGCCCCCGCCTTCTTACAACACCATGGAACCGACGCAGGTCCATCCCCTATAGGCCACTGGACGGCACTATTTGAAGCGCTCCAGCACATCTCTGTCCTGAAGAAGACCCCAGCTTGAGGCTCCAATCAACCCTTAACCCAGGGGGTCGAAACGTAGACCGGATTTTACAACACTCTCTTAACATAGGAAGCAACCCACTGAGTAACACAGATCCTATGTTGAAGAATATAACGGAACTAATGAACTATCAGTCTGTAAAGGTTGCACTTGAAACCATTGTGATTGCATAAGGTCACAACACCCTTTACCCAGTCCTCACTCCTACCCCATCACGCCCAACCCACTTAACTGTCTCCTTTTCCTTGTCACTTCGAGCGCATTTTGTAAATATTCAATGTGTATTATAAACCCATGAATTGTTTCCACAAGAACATTGTCTTTTAAGAAATTAACTGAGACTTATGCCCTGATACTCTCACTTGATCCAATGAAGTAATTGGTGTTTTTTCTTTCATTTGCTTGTGGTTTCCATGCCATTAATACGAATCACAGTGTCACAGGAATGCTTAAATAAATGCTTGTGCATACTACATATCGAAAATTGTCGTTAAATAATTCCTTTGCAAATTGATTCATGATTTAATTCTTGAGCATAATCTATAGAACCTGACCACTACACACGTACCTATGTCATAAGACCTTGGCGTAAAGTCACTCCTGCCTCTTTCTCTAACCACTTCAGTATCGAAGCTCTACTGGACACGGACACATAGAGGAAGCGACTATGGATTTTTAACAGGCCATAACATCCACCCTGAATACAGTAGCACCCTTGTCAAGTGTTAAGGTCAAGAGTAAACCCTCCCCTTGGTTCACCACAGCACTAAAAATTGAGAAACTGTCCAACAGGGAGGCAGAACATCTCTGGAGAAAAACGAAAACAGCCAGTGACCGAACTAAATATAAAGAAAGCCACCGCCATCGTAACATCATAACATCATAACATCAAAAAGGCTAAAAAGCTGTATTTTACAGGAAGGATCTAAAATGCTGCTAACTCCAGCAAAGAGCATCCAAACCTCCGTTGTCCCTACGCAAGATTGGGTCGATAAAATATCTTCTTTCTTTGATGACAAAATAAAAGCTATCTATAGATCCTTTCCTCAAGAAAAAGAACTTGATACGCATCCTGCTTTGAGGAGCCATCTATCAATACCTCTGCTGACTAAGTTTAAATCAGTAACATGTGAACATGTATCAGAAGTCATTGTCAAGATTAAATCTGGTTCCCCTGCTGATCCCCTCCCTCCTCGGATCTTTAGGAAATTAGCACCCCAGCTGAGGGTTAACATAGACCTTGAATTTGTCTCTGGATCAAGCAGTTATACCAGGAAGCTGGAAGAAAGCGCAAGTTAGACCCATTCCAAAGAAGCCCACCCTAGATGCCAGCGAACCAGATAACTACCGCCCCATTTCGCTGCTGCCTTATTTCGGGATAGCTCTTGAAGCCCTGGTAAATAAACAACTAACTAGTCACCTAGAAAGCCTTTAGGCTCCTTGATTCTTCTCAATCAGGGTTTCGAGCGGCACATAGTACCGAAACTGCGGTAGTTGAAAGGGTAGATAACATCAGGCCTGCCTTGGATAAAAAGGAATCAGCTATGCTGGTTCTTTTGGACCTCTCGGCCGCCTTTGAAACCATCTCCCATGACATTTTGTTACAGCGGCTCTAGGAGATGAGGGTTCGAGGGAAGGCCTTGACTGGTTCAATAATTATCTAAAGGATCGCTCCACCACCATGCATCTAGGCTCGATGGCGGCGTGTAGCAGACCAGTATGTATTGGAGTTCCTCAGGGGTCTATCTTGAGCCCTATGCTCTTTAACCTTTATGTCACCCCAATGGCCAAGATAATCAGGTCTTACGGGTTTGCTGATCACCTTTGGCTCTGACCCCACAGACACAATGATCCGGTTTAAAAACTGTATGACCCACATGGACAGTTGGATGGGTCAAAATAAACTACATTTAAACAGCAAAACTGAGATTATTCTGTTCGGCATGGCCGAAGATCATTGGTCAAGCAGCTGGTGGCCCCAGCATTGGGCCCTTGTCCATCCCCAAAACAACCCATCTGCAATCTGGGTGTTACCATCAACAACAAGCTGTCCATGAGAGCCCATGTTAACCGTGTATTAGGCACATGCTATGGCATTCTATGGAAGCTACGGAAAATCTTCAAGTGGCTACCAATTGAAACCCGGAAGCCACTTGTGCAGGTCCTAATCATTAGTTGCATGGACTATGGAAATGCTCAACTGGCCTCTATAAATGAAGACCTCTTCTCCAAACTACAGACTCTGCAGAATACCGCGGACAGATTAATCTTGGACCTACCTTCAAGATAGTCGTCCTGTCCCAATTTAAAAATCTTCATTGGCTTCCAATTAGGATGAGAGGGCATTATAACATTCTGTGCCCAACACACAAAAGCATCTATGGCACAGGCCCCGGCTATTTAAAAAAAAAACTGAAAATATCATGCCCCTGATCTCTGGACTAAGCTTCCGTCCTACATCTCATCTATCCCAGTTAACCTGCATTTTTGCAGAGAACTAAAAACATGGCTTTTTCCCTAAATGAAACAAGATAGATAGAACCTAGGTTTGTCGTATTGTCTGCAAGCGCCCTGAGACCTAACAGTGATTTGTGTGCTATACAAGATTCTTGGACTTTGAATCATGCCCAAAAACACCTTTCCCTTTTCGGTGCAGTCTATAATGCGGATAACTGGGGGAGATATCTTGGAATTGCCGGGCAGTGGGAGGGCAGGGTGCTCACCCTGGTGTATGTCCCGCCTGGTTTGCAGGCTCACACATTTATTGATCTGGGCACTTTGCTCCTTGCCCTCCCGGATGGCCTTCTGCTGGTGGGAGGCGACTTCAACGCTGTGTCTTCAGGTGCAAAGGACTGTCAGCCTACCTGGGTGACTGGGTCCTCTTGTAGTTGGCTCTCCGACTTCATTGAGAACTTCGGTCTTCCAGATGCTTGGAGAGTGTTGCATCTCGGTGACTTGCAATACACTTTTTTTCTCGAGTGCTCACCATGGCTCCTCCTGCATTGATTACGTGCTTCTCCCGGACTCTCAACTATCCCATTTGCAGGAGATCCGGCACCTTGCACGCAGTATTTCTGACCACTCTTCTGTGTCGGCGAGACTGGTGCTTAGAGAACACCGGACGGACGTGGTTGCGCCCATTAACTCATGGTACTGGTGAAACCCCCGGGTTTGTGCTGACCTCCAAAAGGCAATAGACTGCTACTTCCAGGAATCCTCGGCTCAGTCGACTCCCCTCAGACTCTATGGGAGGCCTTCAAGTCTGTTATTCGGGGGCGGCACTCTCTCGTATCGCCGGAGTTAGGAAGGAGAACTTTAAGAAACTTGAGGCAGTGAGCGGGATGTCCTGCAGCTGGAAGCAGACGTAGGGAGTGGGGACGACCCAGAGGCTGTGCACCTATTGCGTCGAAAAAACGGACGAGTACAAGGCTATCGCTATGGATGGTGTCAAGTCCTGGGGAAGGGAGAGAGATGGTAGAATATATGAGTGGGGAGAGAAGGCCGGAAAACTCATTGCATGCCTGGACAGGAAGGAAAGAGCCGATCGCCTTGTGCCTCAGCTCACGACTGACTTGGTGCGATGATAACAGACCCAGTACACATAGCCAATGAATTTGCCTCACACTACAGCACAGTATACCATGTGCAATCGTCCCTAACAGAAGACTCAGCTGACCTCCTCAGAGATATCAAACTCTCAAGCCTCTCCGAGGACGACCAGGGTTACCTAGACAGTGATATAACTAACGATGAGATCGCTCAGGCGATCAGTGCCTTCAAACCGGGTGAAGCGATGGGGCCCAACGGAGTGCCCATTGAGCTCTACAAATTGCGCCTAGACAGGCTGGCCAATACTTGAGGGCCATGTTTGAGGAGAGTAGGGAGTTGGGGGACCTGCCACCTGACCAGCGGCTTGCGTCGATAGTGGTCATTCCCAAAGACGGCAAGCCGAAGGACACATGCACATCTTATTGACCCATCTCCCTGATAAATGAAGAGCCGAAAATCTTAGCCAAACTTCTGGCTAACCGTCTCTTACGGTTGATAAGTAACCTAGTCCACCCAGATCAGTCAAGCTTCATGCCCCATCGCAATACTGCGCTAAACCTGAGACGAGCCCATGGAGTGGAGTGCTCCCTCAGTGGTGCGAACGCACCCTACCTCTTCCTCCGGCCCCGCCCGGCCGCTGCCTAAAATTAGCACTGATCAATTGCAGATCCCTCCCCCGTCATGCCAACGAGATTTGGTCGATCCTGACCACTTATAGCTGGGATATCTTATTCCTTACCGAATCTTGGATTAAAGACACCTCTAACCCGGATATCCATATAGCCACCCCCCCGGACTATCGATTCCTGGGTGTGAACCGTGAGGGTAAAACTGAAGGCGGATTGGCCATTCTGTTCAAATCCCATCTAAATACGACTATTAAAAAAATCACTAACATTGGATTGATCGAAGCTATATATTTCTCTATCGCTGACTGAGCGGCAGTCTTTCTAACAGGTATTTTAGTCTATAATCCCCCTAAAGCATCTCCCTCCTCCTTATCACAATTGGTGCACATCATCACTGACTTGTCTCTTAAGCACCCACACTTTATGGTATTAGGAGATTTTAACCTTCATGTGGATGATCCCACCTGCACCCAAGCCACGCGCCTTCTCGACTCTCTTCAGAGCCTGAGCCTGACACAACTAATCCATGGTCCTACGCACGAGGCGGGCCACACATTGGACCTTATATTCTCGAACATGCCAGGGACCATCATCCACCCTTCCCTTCCCCTCACTTGGTCCGATCACTACCTGCTCGCGGTTGATATCTTACTTCCTCAGGCAGCTACCTCGGTAGCACTTGGATCAGACCTCAGAAGAAAATGGCACAAGATTACCTGTACTGCTCTAGAATCGAGATTTAGTTGCCCTTTAGAGTCCGAACTGGAAAATGTTGATGACTGTGTCACCAAGTTTAATATGACCTTATCGGCTGCAATTGATGAAATTGCCCCGCTTCTACCTGTGTCATCGGCAAGATCCCGCCCCTCTGCTCCCTGGTTCACAGCCACGCTACGCAAAGAAAAAAGTCACTGCAAACAATTAGAACGTAGCTGGAGACGAACTTATGATACTGAGGCAAAAACTATCTATAAAACAGCCCTTAAGAAATTTACTAAACTAAAAAAACTGGCCATGAAAGAGTTTTTTACCTCACAAATTAAAGATGCAGACAATTCTGCAAAGATGCTGTTTAAAATCGTTAAAGATTTTGTAAAACCCCCTGCTATGACATCTAACAATCCAGCCAACCACTATCTTTGCAACGGACTATCGGATTTCTTTGAAGAAAAAATTGAAAAAATTGCATCCTCCTTCCCTTCAGATGGAGCACCTGATCTTCACCCCCCTCCGGTTTCCAACATCTATGACTCTGCTCCCTCACTATTAGCATTCAAGGATCTCACCCCTAACTTTGCACTTAAATTACTTTTACAGTGCAAATCAGGCTCCCCTTTGGACCCGGCTCCCCCTAAAATTATGAGTGAACTCTCGACCTTACTATTAGAGCCTCTCACTTCCATCTGGAACGCCTCTTTACAACGAGGCCAATTCCCCTCTGCCTGGAAGGAAGCACTGCTGGTACCTATCCTAAAGAAATCTGACGCTGACCCCACACAATTCAGTAATTATCGGCCCATTTCCCTCCTTCCGAAACCCGCGAAGGTTTTGGAGAAGGCCGTCCAATTACAACTGGCAGAATACTTAGAGACTAACTCTCTTCTTCATGATTCCCAGTCCGGTTTCCGTGCTGGATTCAGTACGGAGACCGCCTTGCTAGAGGTATCGGAGACTGTGCGAGAGTGTGTGGATAAGGGCGAGGAGGCCATGTTGGTCCTCCTCGACCTATCCGCCGCTTTCGATACGGTGTCCCACAAAATTCTCCTAGACCGATTGGAGCATATTGGACTGGGCGGCATCGCTCTGGCGTGGATCAGGTCCTTTCTCCAAGGACGATTTCAGAGGGTTCTGCTCAGACCGTTTAAATCAGGATGCAAACCTCTTGTACGTGGAGTACCACAGGGCTCAGCGTTGAGTCCTCTGTTTTTTAATGTCTATCTGGCCCCGTTGGCGAAGGTGGTGGAGGCATGCGGAGTCAGAGTGGTCTCTTATGCTGATGATACACAGCTGATATTTTCTTTTAGAGACCACTCTGACTCCAGCCTTTCCAGTTTCCGCCACTGTCTTGGCGAGATCTGCTCTTGGATGTCCTCGAACCACCTTCGACTTAACACAGACAAGACCGAGGTCTTGTTTTTTAATCAAAAAATGATCATTCCACCTTCATTATGGTGGCCTACGGTACTCAACCCCCCCCCTACCCCGGTTCACTCTGCCCGCAACCTAGGGTTTATATTTGATGATACCCTCTCCTGTGGCCCTCAAATTAACAAGGTTACTGCGGCCTGCCATGGTAAATAAAAAATGATGAGAAAGATCTTTCCATTTTTGCCCAAGGAGGCACGCAGAACAGTAACTCAGGCATTAATCACCTCCCATCTAGATTATGCCAACAGCTTATATGCTGGGGCCCCTCTATATCAAATTGAACGCCTACAGGTAGTTCAAAATGCTGCTGCAAGGCTGATTGGCAATATTCCATACAGACACCCCATATCAGCGTTTCGCAAAGAACTCCATTGGCTTCCCATAGCCAACCGTATTAAATTCAAAACGCTCACTCTTGCTTTTCGAGCCCTGAACGGAACTGGCCCAGATTATTTAAAAAAAGAGATTGAGATTGTCCCACTCAATCAGAGACCTCCGCTCTAACAACCTCCGTCTCATGCAGGTGCCAAGATTCCGTCGCACAAGAACTGGTGGTCGAGCCTTTGCTGTTCTTGCTGCCAAACATTGGAACTGCCTACCGATCGATCTCAGATTTGCCCCATCTGAAGCTCTGTTTCGCAGTCGCCTGAAAACCTGGTTATTCTCATCTATCTAGATTGCTCTTTCCTTTCCTGCTGACAGACCTAGCGCCGGGACACCCCCATTGGGGGTAGCCGTGCGCTTTACAAAATTCTGAAATAAATAAATGGAGTGATAGAGCAGGCCGGCACAGTCCAAGAAGATGCCGTAATCCTATCTCATGACGCCTTCATGGCGTTTGACACGATAGAGTGGCCTTACCTCTTTGCAGCGCTTCGCAAATTTTGGTTTGGGCCGCAGTTCATGTATTGGGTTAGGCTCCCTTTATTCGGCTCAAAAACGCTCTGACTCCTTCGCTCTCGGTCGAGGGACTAGACAGCAGTGCCTGTTGTCTCCCCTACTCTTCGCTCTTTCCTTGGAGCCTCTGGCTGCATGGATTCGGTGCGATTTGGCTATACAGGGTCTGCGATGGTTGGCAGAGTGGGAGGACAGCATCTCGCTCTATGCAGATGAGGTCCTCCTTTACTTGGCTTCCCCCAAGAAGTCCATCAGATGTGTTTTAGATAGCTTTGCATCCTTCGGTAGAATTTCAGGCTACTCTGTAAATTGGAGCACATCTTTCCTGTATATCCTCTCTGGGGGGATACCATCTCTCCCAGGGGCTTGTCAGATACAGGTGGTGTCTAATGGTTTCCGATACTAGGGAGTTTGTCACCGCTGATCCCAGTCGCTGCTATGTCAAAATCTGCTCCCGCCCCTGCAACGGGGGTGTGGGCAGGTTGCCACTTTGCTGCACATAATTTGGGAATGTGAACAAATTCAGATATATTGGAGAGGGATACATGCGGTTCCGAGTGAGGTCCTACATAAAACCAGTCATCCCGAGGCTAAGAGATGCCTCCTCAACGTTTGGGAGCCCACAGACCTGACAGGAGCGGAGAGATTATGGGTCACCCTGGGTGCCACGGTAGCCAAAGGAGATATTGCTCTATTGTGGAGTCGGCCAACTCACACCGTCCGTGACTTCATGGAAGCGTAACCTCAACTGGTGTATGTTTAGAGAGAAAACTGTTTATGTGGCAAGGGGGTGCCCCCTGAAATGGTCCAGAGCGTGGGCCAAGTGAAACGCACATAGGGGAGATATCTGTGTGGCTCCCACTGCTCCACAGGATGACGAAACCGTGTCTCCCTGATTTTTCTGTCCTGTCAGTGAAACGGTTTCCTACATCTAATCTGTATCCCAAATTAACTGCCATGTACAAGCATTGTGTTTTTACTGCCATGTGTGATTTGCCGAGTGTCGCTTTCCTTGAAAACCAATAAAAAGATATAAAAAAAACAAAGAAAAACACAGAACAATAATCCCTATAGGAGAGAAATGGTTATCGGATTCACAGGTAAGTATTTGACTTACGAGTGGGAGTTTTGGGGGTTAGGACCAAGGTCTAGGTAGGCAGTCAAGTTGCACCACCAGCGGCACCGGGGCGGTCAGGTGCAGGGGTCCAATGTTAGCCAATTGGGCTAAGGGGGCATTCGGTTAGGGGCTGCTTACGAGGAGGCCAATCGGGTGTGGGAGCAAAGCTCTTGGGGATAAGGTTAGCACTACAGGGGCCAACGATCATGCAAAGGAGCTGCACCACTAGCGGCACAGGGGCGGCAGGGTGCCAAGAAGACGTCCGTGGCCCTGTGGTTTCCAATGGAGACCTTCAGTTCGGCAAAGTTGCTGCAGGCTTGGGCAGGGAGACATCCTAAAGGCGACCACCGGCTGGAGAGGAATATTGTGTTCTTGGGGGATGATTGGACACAATCGGTTGGGCCACCCAAGGCTGTAGGGCGTCGGGTGCAAGGGTGTCTTCTGGCATCGGGTTTCTTTACCAGCTCTGGTTGGGTCAGGGGGACCCTTCAGGTTGAGGCTGCAGGCGTAATCTTGAAGCTTGGGGTAGGTCTTGGATCACCAGATCCCAGGTCAGGATCTCATGGAAGACCTCCTTGTGGAGTTGGGCCACTCAAACGCGGGCCATGGGCCTCAGGTGCAGAGTGATGCGGCATCACGGAGCAGCCTGGATCCGGATTCTGTGGGCGAGTCTTGGGTTGAGCAAATCCTGTGCTCACCGGAGACCGAGTCGGTTAGTTAAGTGCAGGAAGGTCCTCCGAGCTCTGGGGGTTGCTGGCTTCTGGACTCACCGGGGTTCTCGCTGTAAGGCAAGTCGTAGACAGGACAGGCCGGTAGGGCTGGGGTCAAAGCAGTTGGTGTCCTCTTCTTTCTGGGTCAGCACAGGACTTTGGCCCTTCTTTCTTCCCCAAATCTGAGGAGGCAAGGTTCTGGGCCACCCCTAAATACTACATTTAGGAGCGTTAGAAGGGGTGTGCAGGTCGGGACCAATGAGTAAGGAGGAAGGGACCAATGAGTCCCTTCCTTGGGGTGGGTACACCCCCGATTGTGCGACCCTCCAGTGGGAGGGTGGCATGAGCCTCTTTCAACTTGGTTGAGTCCCCTCATTTTGAAGATGGAGGGGGACTGATGTGTGATTCAACTCACCTCCCCCACCTTAGGGGTGGGGTTGGCAAATATGGGCACACTTCTCCTCCCAGCTTGGTTTTCCTGCTGGTTGTCCCACCCAAAGTGGGAGGCGGAACTGGTGGGAGCCAGTTACTGGGGGCAGCAAAAGGCACGGACAGCTCCCAACGGCGGCAGGCCTTTGAAGCTTCCCCCTCAAGGACCCAGCCTATTCTGGGAAAGAGGCAGGACACCTCTACCCGGGATGGGCTTGGATTCGGGACCCAGAGTGCAGAGGCTCTCTACCCAGGGGTCCAGAACCCTGTCTGGTGGTGGCAAATAGTGGAAAGACATTCAGGATCCACAACAGGGCTGGTTGTTTTTCAGGAGGCATTTATAAGATGCCCTATGAGTGCTTTTTATAATAAATCGCTCACTAGCATCAGTGAGGATTTAATGTGCTGAGAAGTTTTCTACCAAGCTTCCCCGGTTTTAGTAAAGCAATTATTGAGCTGTGGAGTTGGTAAGTACCAACTCCCAGACTATGTACTCTTTATGGTTTAAGAATGGATTTAGACAGTGTAGGGGTACAGGGCCCATGGCACTGTACCCTCACCTCGGGGCTAGCACACCCTACTAAAGGGTGACTTACCTAGGCCTCAGGCAGAGGATTGCAGGCATGGCACACAGGGATGTGTGCCATGTCGACTTCACTTTTCTCTGCACCAGAACACACAGTCTGCAATGGCAGTGAGGGGGTGTTAAGGTGCAGGATCCCTAAGGGTGGCACAGTAGGTGCTGCAGCACTTAGAGGCCTACACGGAACACAGTGCTCTTGGTACCCATGGTACCTTTTACAAGGGGCTTACCTGTGGCCAGAGATGTGCCAAATGTGGGTATAACGGTACAGTTTTGAGAATGAACACAGGCCCTGGCAACCTGATTGTCAGGAACCCAGGGCACCTCAAGTCAGGTTGCATCAGATGTCAAGCAAAAAGTGGGGGTAACCATGCAAAAAGGGGCACTTTCCTACAATGCTACAAATACATTATTTCCCTCCTTCTCAAAAATTGTGCATTACTGGCCCTTAAAATATTACTGTCATGGTAATGGACGCATGTATAACATTGTGAGCCAGCTATAGTAAACATGGAGCCACTGTTTCTGCCTAACAGGCCAAAGCATCATAAGGTAGGAAAAACAATACACAAAACCTGCATTTCTTGGGGAAGCAACCTCTCATAGTATGCAGTTTCCCCTTAACAAATGCACATGTAGGATTCTGAAGTCTTTTATTACAGAGCATTTGCAACAGGTGGTCAAACGCCGAGCCTCGGGTTGTGTTGGTAAATCTTGCAGCGGCACCAGCACAACTGAACATAAAGAACTTCTTCCAAATCGAAAGACATGCTTCTGCAGATGAATCGATGAAGAACTAGGAGGGAGTAGTTTAAGTTGCAGCCAATGGATACATTTTAAGAGTAAAAGGAACTGAGCCAAAAAATACTACTCCAATAAACAAATTGAGACAAGAGACAATCAACTGTACCATCCATATACTGAACAAATGTAATCTAAAAAGGATATTGTTTTCAGTGAAGGCCTGTTCTTGCCCCTCAGTGTCTGTAGTACAGTTCTCGCCACCCGCCCAACTGGTAACTTTCTCCACCGCATCCTTCAGCAAGAGAGACAGTACATAGAGATTACATTTCTCTACTCATTCAATCTCTTAACAGCCCGCTTCTGGAAAACAATCTGACCCAACATTGCTCAGAAGCAACACACCACAGAGGAGCAATCCTTGACGCAATCATTTCTGAAAGGAACACAATCACTATTTACTATATCATTTCCGTGGAATGGTCAGATCACCACATCATTCTTTTCCATATCAACCAACCGGTCCTAACTCTACCCCCTAAACAGACCCCACCCAAATGGGTCAGGAACACAGCTAAAGTCCCTTGGGCCAACCTAGAAGAAGGACTAAGCTCGCTCCTCCCTAGCACGACGGAGCACCTCTCAACCACCAAACTCACCTCTCTCTACCACTCCAACATGACGCGCACCCTGGACCACCTGGCTCCCTTGAAACTAAAAAAAACCCAGAAGCACACCCTCCAGGTCATGGTTCACTACCGACATCAATGAAGAAAGAAGACATCTTAGAACCTTAGAAAGAATCTGGAGGAACATCCCTCCACCCTCCACCATGATCAACTTAAGGCAGCACGCAGAAATAACAATAAGCACCGATTTAGAGAACGCAAAAAAACGCCCCAAAGAACTCTTTAATATCATTAGGAGCCAAACATCCAAACCGACTACATCCGATATAGTGGCATCCAAAGAACAATTGCCTTCTTATTCAATGAAAAAAATCGCAAAGATCAATCTCTCTCTCAGCACAAACCCCTCCCCTCCCATTGAAATCAAGACACCAGCAATTAAGGACAGCGCCCCTTTGAATCCGCCTAAACACTGGTCATCCTTCACCCCCATCCAGGAAACAGAGATAGTCAATCTTATCGCCAACGCTAAACCCTCATCCCACTCCCTAGATCAGCTTCCCACAAGCTTGGTTAAAGACCTGAAACTCATCTTAGCCCCAATATAGTGAAAGATCATTAATAGCTCACTGAGCTTGGGAATCATACCAGACTGCCTCAAAGTAGGCCAAGTATCGCCGCTACAAAAAACCCAGGGCTAGACACTGAGGATATGAACGACTTTAGACCTGTATCAAACCTACCTCTTTTATCCAAAATACTCGAAAGATGTGTACTTCCACAGCTAACCCAACACCTGGAGAACATCAAGCTCCTAGACCCACACCAATCGGAATTCAGAAAGGGTTGCAGCACCGAAACTGCAATCCTAAATGCCATAGACAATCTACATAAGTCACTTGACTCAGACCAATGCTGCCTTTTCATTCTCCTCGACTTGTCGGCCGCTTTCGATACAGTGAATCACACCCTGCTCCTCAAAGTCCTCCAAGAAAGAGCAGGCATTGAAATGACAGTCCTCCACTGGTTCTCTTCCTTTCTCATCAACCGCTCGCAAAGAATAAAAATTAAAAACTTTGAATCCGTCCCCCTTCCTGTTAATAGAGGTGTTCTACAAGGGTCAGTACTCTCCCTTAACTTTTCAACATGTACATGGAACGCCTCACCACGCTAGTCAGGAATTCCAACATCCCCTTCCACCTCTATGCGGGTGATACACAGCTTTATCTGGAAACCACCTCCATTGATGATATGCACAGACTAAATGTCACGTTTAAAGAGGTCCAACATTGGCTCACAACAAACTACCTAAAACCTAACCAAGAGAAAACAGAAGTACTCCTCATCTCCAACAAAGACAAAAAAAACAAATCGAAGAATGGCTCAAAGCCATTGATGCCATCAATGGCACCCTCACGCCAACGTACTCAGTGAAATCTCTAGGTATCACCCTAGACCCCAAACTGGACATGAAAAAAACACATCGCAAGATGCGCCAAAAGTGCTTTTCTCAATCTGAAACTTCTATACAAAATAAAACCCTTCCCTCCCCCAAAGACCTTCAACAGGCCACTAAAGCACTGGTGCTATCCAGAATTGACTATGGAATCGCAGCCCTGACCGGGACAGCAAAATCTCACCTAGGTCCCCTGAAAACTACCTTCAAAGCCGCAGCAAGAATGGTCAAAGGAACTAAGAAAGCCTAGCACATCTCTCCCACACTCAAGGAACTTAATTGGCTCCCAATTGAATTACGAGCCAGCTTCAGAGCGGCTTGCCTCACGCATAAAGACCTTCACACAGGCAAACAAGAATACCTGGCCGCCAAAATTAAAAGGGCCGGCCAGTCCAGGAATCTCAAGAGTTCCAACACGCTACTACTCATCCCACTGAAAACTCAGAAACGCAACTAAAACTTTTGCGGGAAATGCACCTACGATCTGGAACTCCACCCCCCCACATCAGAGCAACCACCTCTTTCCCGAAATTCAAGAACCTACTCAAAGCCCTCCTCCCAGAGCGCTTTCGAACGAAACGGTAAGAACACAAGATACACCGGCAATAGTCCGACACCTTACCAAATCCTCGCTCTGTTCTAAAACAGCAGTCTCAGAACTAAAAAAACGCCGGGATCACCAGTCATACCTCTTCTGGGTCGATAGATACTCCTCTTGCTATTAGCACGTTAACTCCTTTATATGAAACCTCGCAGCCCCAACCTTTCGTGTTCGACCACAATATCTGTATTGTTTACATTTCTATAATGCTCATCATTGTGAAAGTTGCGGATTCTATTTATGCCATTAATGCTATTAATGCTCATAATTGTACATGCTGTGATAACCTCGGGTTCAGCTAGCGCTATACAAAACTTCTAAATAAATAATAGCTAACAGCTGAGTGGAACCAGGTTGAGCTTCATATTGGGAAGGCGCTAGGCAGTGGGCGCCTGGCTGTATTTTTACCTACTACTCGTTTACGGGGGTCAGGCTAGAGCTACCTAGACCATTAAAACTTGACCTAAGTAGGACTGCTCCAGACCCATTTTACTTTATCTCACTCTCCTGTGCACTACCCAACCACCACACATGCACGCACCCAACGGCTTCATCAAAAAGATCCCCGATAACGAGCCCCGTTTACGGGAGCCCGTTAGGATTTGCAGCGCCGGCCTGACGATGGGCAAACGCCCTATGATGAAGCATGACATCCCCCGGGGTGTGTGAGGGCATCACGAAGAAAGACCTGTCTGTCCCCCACGCCCAGCCAGGAACTGCACACTTCTTTCATACTAAGTAGTGCTGGTGTCACTAGAAATAGAAGATACACTGGGTACGCCCACCCTCCCCCCCAGCTCTGCTGCATATCTCACCTTTGGAAGTGGTCCCTGACAAGGAAGTGACCAGAAGGTCAGAGAGTCCTGCAAATGTCCATGGTCTCTGAGCCCCCCGCAAGCCTTGACCCCACTCTCATGCCACTCACCAACTGTTCCTCCACTCTTCCATACAATCTCCTGATCCTTCATCCTACCATACTCCAGACATGCCTGGCCCGTCTAAGAAAGCTTTCGTGGCTCCTATAACCCTGTCATAATTTTTCACCTCACCCCACAACTCCAGCTGCTTTATCCTGAGGATGGATCCCAAAGGAGATACTCCTATCATGTCGAACGGGATATCCTCGGGACAACGCCTTCTCAATTAAGTACCCTCCCAACCTAACAAAAAAGCATCCAGAAACCCTCATCTCAGATACCTACTTCAGCATAAACAAAGGTGCCGTAATAAGTGACCTTATCTTCTTCACAAAGCGACGGGCTAAATGGAGGATGGCATTCTACTAAATGCTCAAAATCAGCACCTCCAAGAAGACCACTCATGGACTCAGACTCGCAGTCATGCCCGCCGCCTCCTATAAAATCAAAGCCACCATCTCCCTGTACAACAATGGAACTATACTCATGCAATCTTCGGACCCCAACCTAGTCATCTTCGACTACATAGTCTACCATCAAAAACACGTTATCTAAGGGCAACCCTTCATCCTCCCAAGACACCCCTTCCCATGCGGAGAATCCCCTTCATCCTCCCAAGACTTCCCTTCCCCTGCAGACAATCCCCTTAATCCTCTACCTACACTCTCTCACAGTCCGGACAGCGACCCCACCCTTCCTCGACTTAGCTCAGATATAGGGTCTGGCCTTCTAAATAACAACTCTCCCAAGTCTATAGGCAGGGGAGGTCACACATCTCCTCCCCCCTCACCTGCCTGAGTTTCAGCCCCCAAAGTGCATGGGGGCTGAAACTCAGAACCCAAGTTTGCAAACCAAACACCCCTCATCTCCCCACCCTCCTTACTCACTCCTATAGTCTATTCGAATTCCCCCTCCCAGCACCTGGCAGCGAGGACTAAGACCCTGCCCTCATACTGGTCTTTAATCTAGTTTGGAGGCTAGATCACTTACACTCCAACAAGTCAAGGCAGCTATACATACCCTCTTTCTCCTCACATTGGAACAGTCTGTTAATAAGAAGTCTAGGGGGTTCTCAGAGAATGCCCAACACACGTACACTCATCCCTCGACATCTGGGGCTAGACTGCGTGTATACACAACCACGCTAACCATGTCCTCACCTCCAGGGGTTAATACTCTCCAAAGCTGGAAAATACTACCCTTCCCTAATGACCCCTCTCGGCCTCTCAGAGCTAAAGTCCCACTCCTAGACTCGGATATTTGAACCCTTCTGCAATCTTAAGACGCCTCACCTGCTTTGAACAATGACATGATGTACCAAATTGAATCTATCCACTCTGACCCGGCTAGAGAACCTACGGCTAACACTAGATCGTTAAATAATAGCAACCTCACCATAGTCCCCTCCACCTCCCTCTCCTCAGATGATCCCAAATGTCAGCTT
Source organism: Lissotriton vulgaris (assembly GCF_964263255.1). Lineage (NCBI taxonomy): Eukaryota > Metazoa > Chordata > Amphibia > Caudata > Salamandridae > Lissotriton > Lissotriton vulgaris. The sequence goes on along the minus strand of NC_141695.1, from coordinate 806,702,055 downwards.
AAATGCATACTTCTCAATTGCTGAAGGTAAATCAGTCTCTCTCCTCACTTTGGGAGTACCACAGGGGTCCAGGCTCTCACCCACTCTCTTCAACCTGTTCATGGAACCTCTAACAGAAATCCTGAAAGTGTACAACATCCATTATCAAATGTATGCTGATGACACAACTATACCTGAAATCACCTCCCCAGAGGACATCCCATCTCTCAACTCAGTGCTTCAAGAAACACAAAGTTGGCAAACACTCAATCATCTGAAACTGAATACTCGCAAAACTGAATTCCTCCTCCTTTCCTCTGACAAAAAGTCCCCAGTCATTGCAAAATGGATGCTCCAACTGACAGCCCTCAACTGCTCGCCAAATATCATTGACTACGAGTTCACTCAGATTAATACTTGACAGACACCTGAACATGCAGAAGCACATCAGCTCTTTCACTGAAGGAGAAAACTTCCATCTAAGCATCCTAAGGAAATTAAAACCGTTCCACCCCCACAACGACCTCAAAACTGCAGCGCAAGCATTAGTGATCTCTAAGCTGGATTATGGCAGTGCAACCTTATTTGGTCTTCAGAGAGCAAGGACTGCCCCACTCAAGGCCTCTCTCAATTCTGCTGCAAGGCTCATCACAGGCTCCAAACGCTATCATCACATCTCGCCTGAGTTTAAAGCTCTTAATTGGCTCCCGTAGGAGGCAAGGATTCATCTAAAAATTGCCTGCATAACTCACAAAGCTCTCCACTTCAACACTCGTCTATATCTTGCACAGAAACTTGAGCTCTCAGGAGGTTCCAGATCCTCTGGAGGCTCGAGAACATTACAACTTAAACAACAGAAATTACATAAAATGAAAACATACAATCAAGCATTCTCAGTTATTGCACCTAGAATTTGGAACTCCTTACCACCAGAATTAAGACTGAATAATTCCACAGCTTCATTCAAAAGGGAAAATCTATCTGATTCTGATGAAGACATTTCTGGCATAGTTGCACAGCCCACTGGAGAAGGCAATGTGTTTCCCTTATCTCATGGGTACTACAAGGATTGCTATGGTCATTTAGTTCTGCCCTCTCCTGTTCAGCTATGTCATTAACTCTTGCTCCCCGATTAAGAAAGTCATAGGGGTACACTGAAAGAACTTGAGCTCGCTGTCTTTCTCTCCCGTTGAAATATTCTATGGTTGTGACCGATGGTATCCCTTTCCGGGCCTCCCTGTTCTTATGTCGTTTTTATTGCTTGTACCCTGTATTGTCGTTTCTATTGCTTGTACCCTGGTAACTATGAAACTACCTTTCTGTGAAGCGCTCCGATACCCCCGGAAGTCATGTTCGCGCTATACAAAACTCTCAAAATAAAATAAATATGGGTGCATCGATCCACACTCAATGCTCATTCTCTATTTCTTCACCTGTGTTAGGACAAAAGAAGGTAGCCTGTAAAAGACGTTTGCAATGCACTGCAGTAACACAAACCAGACTAGGTGAGCCTGGACCATGTGTGCCGGCAGATTTTTTTTCATGAGCGAACTATGGATCTGACAGGTCTACAGTATCTTCTGCAGAGCAAATTAACTGAAGACAAACCTACCTTCAATGAGGTGAGCCTCAACCTCTAACCCTTTTATAGTCCAGAAATTACTTAAGAAAAACCCTCAGTTTGTCCCTCTAGCCACAACATTTCCTACTTTATTTTTTACATTTATTTAAACAGTAACAGCAGGTAAGGGTGTACAGTAAGTAACAGTGTATCATGGTACACTATAGCAAGTTAAATTGATACAGAGCTGCAAAGTAGAGGATGTGTGACACAAAATGCAGATAGTGGGCAGGTCACAGCTATATTATTCTGCAATTACATTATATAGTACCCTGACTCTAGGCACTGTGGCACAGTCCATGTGGGTTCCATAAGTGGCAATAGAAGCCTAGTTATGTGGGGGATACAGGGGAAACAGTGCCTGAAGAGCTCTCCTTGGGCACATTGGTTGTTACTGAAAGATAATTACAGAGAGGTCCCCATATGCCTCTTGGTCTGGAAGCAGGAGGCTGAAGCCCTGCATTAATCTCAGTTCCACTTCTGTTGAGTGGGAGCTGTGCCTCTCCGCAGCACTTAGAGACCTGGTATTTAGCAAATTGGAGCACCAGAATCACCAGTTTTCTGATCTCCTTTGCTATAGATCTCACCCATCCCAGAAGTGCAATTTTGGAGTCCAGAGGCAATTTATCATCCACTGTAGTAGAAGGAGCTCCCATCACCTCTCTCCAGTATCAAAGTATGGAGGAAAAATTACATGCTATGTGTAGAAAGTCTGCTTCTAGCACACTACATCGTGCACATGTAGATTGCGTTGCGAATGCGTATTTGCATATACTCACTGGGGTGTAATATGGCATATGCAAATATCAAATTGATTAAGTGGAATCTACTACTAGATGTAAGGCAAACCATTTGCGAGCAGCAGAATTTGCATTTCTTGTCAGTTAACTGTGCAAGTAGTGCACTGCCCAATTTCACCTTAGAGTTTGTGACTGTCATGGGGCCTCAGTCTGAGTAGTTATATAGAGGGTTGTCACCCACTTTCTAGCCGTCCGGGCACTTATCAATGTTTCCAGCATTTAAAAGATGCCGGATCTAATGGGAAGCTAGGTGTATTAAATTTGAGTGTCGCCCTGATGCAGTAGTAAAGAAAGGAATCCAGTGGTGTGTGTAATGAACTCCCATAGGCGGAGGCTTTAGCAAGGAATGCATCATCTTGATAAAGGTCCTCCCAGCTTTTTATCTGTAGTTTTTTTTTAGCTGAGCCAGCACCTTACCTTTGAAAGTAAAGAACAGAAATGAGTAGTGCTACAATGGTATGGAGGAAGACTTAAGGCATCAGGAGTTTATACCTTATACTTCGTTATTGTCTAGCCTGCGGCACGCAAAACACGGTATTGATTGCTAGGGTACATGTAGGGACTAGCAGCAATTGCGTCATTTGAGGTGTAAGCAAAGTAGCATTTCCCACGTAAGCCTGGGCTGCTTACTAACTAAGACCAGCCTTACGAGTAGCAAGCGTAGTGTCCAAAATAAATTCTTGGTGAGGGGGATAAGTACATTCATGAAATTGTCAAAATGGTGATTCTTCAATTATTATAATAATTACAATGAAACCTGCTAGTGGGAGTTTAATCCAACACTCCTTTATTCTCATGGTTAGAAATCGCTCTGCCGTAATTCTCCCTAATTATGAAAGTATTGTCTTGATTTATCAAGATCAATAAGTATTTAACTGGCCCCTTATCCCATACCAGAGGTAAATCTAAGGAACATTTGACAGTTGAGACTGTGAGCGGGAACACAACCGACTTCTCACAGTTAACGTGAATCCCGGACATGAAGTCAAATCTAATTGGCACCCTTTAATTACTGTTAATGAACTTTGCTGGATCTCTTAGATAAAGCAAAATGTCATTTGCAAACAGGTCTATCAGCACCAGGCGGGTAGTGTAGTGGAGGGTATGATAATAATAATAATGCTGTTGTAACTTGGCCACCAGCGGTCTAACAGCATACAAACAATAATAGGCGATAGCAGGCAGCCCTTTACGGATCGTTATTAGGTAAGAGGTAAATTTATTTACTCTGATTCGTGCCCATCTGGAAAATGGCAACCCAGGGCGACACTGTTCTCCCTATGTTCTAGCTTCTCTTATCTGGGTTAGTTGCTGTACCTAAACTTCCCAAAGCTGCTGCAAAAACTAAGAATCCCCAGGATCTGCAGCTGACATGTTGCCATCACAAAATTGCCCAAAAAGAGAAAGGCAGTAGGGACGGAGAAAACGGAGAGCTGCAGATCAATGTGTCTTTCTCCAGTAATACAAAGGGCTCCAATAGCAAGGTTTCCGCAGCAAATAAATAAACAAAAGGAGGGACAAAGAGTAATCATTCACAACTAGCAAGCAACCATTTTTAAAGGAAAATCGAAGGGGCAAATAAAAAGTCAGTGGGGGGTGGGGCTATAATCCCACAGAGTGAAAACAATGTCTCAAAGAGACAGCATGCGCTGCCTAGGCTGGACCTAAAGAGAGTATGACCTTTGGGTGCGCCAAACAATTACAGCCTAATACTCCTAGCTGAAAGTCAAGTAAACGAGAACTCTTGGCTGATTCACATTACTCTAAGGTTAACTGGGAGAAAAGCCATTTAGCTGTACAGAAATGTACGAGTGCAGGGTGACACAGCTTGTACAGGACGTTACTGGCGTCTCCCTATCGTGTACTGACAAAAGTAAACGTTCTGTGTCCAATTTTACACATCAATAAAGTCTAGTTTCCCATCAAGAA